>NC_064621.1:405072687-405372687 GCF_023898315.1 Schistocerca nitens
ATTCATTAGTAAAACGTTTCCTGAATAGGATCTGCGTCATTTCATTCTAATACGTAAGGCCTTATGAGGCTTTTTTTTGTCATCAGTCTACTGACTGGTTTGATGCGGCCCGCCACGAATTCCTTTCCTGTGCTAACCTCTTCATCTCAGAGTAGCACTTGCAACCTACGTCCTCAATTATTTGCTTGACGTATTCCAATCTCTGTCTTCGTCTACAGTTTTTGCCCTCTACAGCGCCCTCTAGTACCATGGAAGTCATTCCCTCATGTCTTAGCAGATGTCCTATCATCCTGTCCATTCTCCTTATTAGTGTTTTCCACATATTCCTTCCGATTCTGCGTAGAACCTCCTTGCTTCCATTATTAGCCGTAACGTCAGAATTGCCTCTCTCATCCCTTTACTTTTTCTAAAGCCAAACTGAACGTCACCTAGCGCATTCTCAATTTTCTTTTCCATTCTTCTGTATATTATTCTTGTAAGCAGTTTCGATGCATGGGCTGTTAAGCTGATTGTGCGGTAATTCTCGCACTTGTCAGCTCTTGGCATCTTCGGAATTGTGTGGATGATGCTTTTCCGAAAGTCAGATCGTATGTCGCCAGACTCATATATTCTACACACCAACGTGAATAATCGTTTTGTTGCCACTTCTTCCAATGATTTTAGAAATTCTGATGCAATGTTATCTATCCCTTCTGCCTTATTTGACCGTAAGTCCTCCAAAGCTCCTTTAAATTCCGATTCTAATACTGGATCCACTATCTCTTCTAAATCGACTCCTGTTTCTTCTTCTATCACATCAGACAAATCTTCACCCTCATAGAGGCTTTCAATGTATTCTTTCCACCTATCTGCTCTCTCCTCTGCATTTAACAGTGGAATTCCCGTTGCACTGACAATCATATCGTTTTCGATGTCTTCACATTTTTCCTGCAGCCATTTCGTCTTAGCTTCCCTGCACTTCCTATTTATTTTATTCCTCAGCGACTTGTATTTCTGTATTCCTGATTTTCCCGGAACATGTTTGTATTTCCTCTTTTCATCAATCAACTGAAGTATTTCTTCTGTTACCCATGGTTTCTTCGCAGCTACCTTCTTTGTACCTATGTTTTCCGTCCCAACTTCTGTGATGGCCCTTTTTAGAGATGTCCATTCCTCTTCAACTGTACTGCCTACTGCGCTATTCCTTATTGCTGTATCTATAGCGTTAGAGAACTTCAAACGTATCTCGTCATTCCCTAGTACTTCCGTATTCCACTTCTTTTCGTATTGATTCTTCCTGACTAATGTCTTGAACTTCAGCCTACTCTTCATCACTACTATATTGTGATCTGAGTCTAGATATGCTCCTGGGTACGCCTTACAATCCAGTATCTGATTTCGGAATCTCTGTCTGACGATGATGTAATCTAATTGAAATCTTCCCGTATCTCCCGGCCTTTTCCAAGTATACCTCCTCCTCTTGTAATTCTTGAACAGGGTATTCGCTATTACTAGCTGAAACTTGTTACAGAACTCAATTAGTCTTTCTCCTCTTTCATTCCTTGTCCCAAGCCCATATTCTCCTGTAACCGGTTCTTCTACTCCTTCCCCTACAACTGCATTCCAGTCGCCCATGACTAGTAGATTTTCGTCCCCCTTTACATACTGCATTACCCTTTCAATATCCTCATACACTTTATCTGTTCATCTTCAGCTTGCGACGTCGGCATGTATACCTGAACTATCGTTGTCGGTGTTGGTCTGCTGTCGATTCTGATTAGAACAAACCGGTCACTGAACTGTTCACAGAAACACACCCTCTGCCCTACCTTCCTATTCATAACGAATCCTACACCGGTTATACCATTGTCTGCTGCTGTTCATATTACCCGATACTCATCTGACCAGAAATCCTCCTTCCACTTCACTTCACTGACCCCTACTATATCTAGATTGAGCCTTTGCATTTCCGTTTTCAGATTTTCTAGTTCCCCTACCGTCTTCAAGCTTCTGACATTCCACGCCCCGACTCGTAGAACGTTATCCTTTCGTTCATTATTCAATCTTTTTCTCATGGTAACCTCCACCTTGGCAGTCCCCTCCCGGAGATCCGAATGGGGGACTATTCCGGAATCTTTTGCCAATGGAGCGATCATTATGACACTTCTTCAATTACAGGCTACATGTCCTGTGGATACACGTTACGTGTCTTTAATGCAGTGGTTTCCATTGCCTTCTGCATCCTCATGTCGTTGATCATTGCTGATTCTTCCGCCTTTAGGGGCATTTTCCCACCCCTAGGACAAGAGAGTGCCCTGAACCTCTATCCGTTCTTCCGCCCTCTTTGACAAGGCCGTAGGCAGAATGAGGCTGACTTCTTATGCCGGAGGCCTTCGGCCGCCAATGCTGATAATTTATCAAAATTTAGGCAGTGGCGGGGATCGAACCCGGGACCAAAGACGTTTTGATTATGAATCAAAGACGCTACCACCCATTTTTTTACCAGGAACAGGGTAAATGAACAAAAGATCTTTATTGGTACAAACTTAAATACAACAGAAATGCCATCCTTCTGGCAAAAATAACACAAGACATTATACTCGTACAAGGCGAACAATGTTTTTTTGTGAACAAGGTGTAGGAAAAAAAAAGAATAATAATACTGATGTAAGCTAAGAGGTGTGAAGCAATATACAGTGGAGTGAGGAAAAACCAGTGTTTTCTGGTGTAGTGCATAAAAGAAAGGAGGCGCGCGTCCATGCGCCTACTCCACTGTGGGTTACAATATAGAAAGTAGCGCGGGGGGTCTCAGATGTCAGCAGGGGGGGGCGGGAGTGCTGTCGGCGTGTGGCACCATCCAACTGAGCGGGGGTGACGTAAAGATCGCATGTAGGTAATTGACGAAGAAGGCGCGGTAGCGCGGTCGGTGTTCGACTTCACTGTGGGCGGTTTGTAAGTACTGCCAGAAATCAAGGCGTGATTTGTCGCCATCAATATACGTGTAGGTGATCGTCCATCCCTTGACCCATACAATCGCATGAGTTTTGGTGGCGGGGAAATAAGTATTCTCAGGATGGATAAAAGTCCATGGGTCAATCGAGTCCGGCGGAACGCGGAGGTAACAGGCAACGAACTGTCGGGCAAGTTTCCAGACGTCACTGGTGGCAGCACAAGTCAGTGGATGGACATCGTCATCCACGAGTTGGCAAATGGAACAAAGTGGAGAGTTCTTTAGTCTGATGGCGTGAAGACAATGATTTGTGGCGAATTTTTCATTTGCGACTTGGTACCATGTTGCCCGGACGTTGGAGGGAAGAAAAGGCTGGTGGATGTGACGCCAAACCGTGGGCCACCGCGTGGACGGATGTCTCAGTTCGATATTGTTGCTGGATATGGAACGAAGGAGTGGGGTGTAAAAATCTTTAGGTCGAGGAGAACGCGGGGTGTGAGCATAACTGAAGTCGACGATGAAATGTCCCTAGACCACGGGTATCCTCTTATGAGGCTATCAACACTGAAAGGTAAAAGAAGTAAGGCGAAATATCTTGTTACCCCTTCGTTGATTCGAGAATTTTTTCTGCATGTTGGAGTTATGATAGAACGACGTGACGTGTACTGCGAGAAATTTTTCTTTAAGAGTATCTCACTTCATTTTCATCAAGCTTTATCCTTGTCTGGTAGTTTTTCAATGGGTTCCGATTCATCTTGTCAAATGGATTTAGAAAGTTCGTACTTTATCTTAGATTTCTTTTTCCTCGTAAGAGTGGAAATATGTCGAAATTATTGCCTTTTGGTAAGTTCTAATAAATTTTAAAAGTGGTCATACATGCGTTTATTTGCCATTGCTCATATTAAGATAAACTCATACAAAAACTTATTTCTCGATATAAGTGCAGTTTTATCACATGACCTGTATTTTTTTATAACTACAGTTTTGTTCGTAGCATTTCATACATGCATTTATTTGCTGATGCACATACTAAGATAAACTTATACAAAACCTTATTTCTTTACATAAATGCAGTTTTACAAGATGACCTTCATGTTTTGATAATTACAGTTTCACTTAGCATTTCCCTTACAAAAATTCAGTCTGCAGAAGATGCACTGTCTTCAACGCCCTATCTACAGGAAACTGAGCATTTGCATGCTTGCATGGTTTGCCACTGATTAAAATTGGTCTGTGTTGCAACTGTCAGGGTTCTTCTATGAATCCAAAGAGATGCTCAGCTAAAGGCTTCTACAATCTATCTGGACAAAATTTACTTCGGTGTGTCGGCGTTTCTTCGTTTGATAGAAGATCTTCCCACTTCCCCAAGGCTTGCAATCTAAACCATGTTTCGCATTATCGTCAGTAAGTGGATAATTAAGTCTCTGCGTACGTCGTTATTACCTCAAAGAATTCACCAACTATATTTTAGTTGCATTTATATGCACATCTGATTTAAATTTATATATATACAGGGTGGTCCATTGATAGTGACTGGGCCAAATATCTCACGAAATAAGCATCAAACGAAAAAACTACAAAGAACGAAACTCGTCCAGCTTGAAGGGGGAAACCAGATGGCGCTATGGTTGGCCCGCTAGATTGCGCTGCGGTAGGTCAAACTGATATCAAGAACGTTTTTTTTTTTTTTTTTAAATAGGAACCCCCATTTTTATTACATATTCGTGTAGTACGTAAAGAAATGTGAATGTTTTAATTGGATCACTTTTTTCTATGCACTAGCAATTGCATGGCGACGACTTTGAACGTCGTGTACAGTTCTGACGCTGGGTACAAGAGACATTACGGGATGATGGCAGATTTTTTGCACGCGTTCTATTTAGCGACGATGCGTCATTCGGCTACGACAAGTGGAACATCAGCGACCGTGGCGGGTTAATGTATGGTGCGGCATCATGGGGGGAGGATAATTGGCTTCCATTTTATCGATGGCAATCTAAATGGTGCAATGTATCCTGATTTCCTACGTAATGTCCTACCGATGTTACTACAAGATGTTTCACTGCATAACAGAATGGCGATGTACTTCCAATAAGATGGAAGTGCGGCACATAGCTCGCGTGCGGCTGAAGTGGTATTGAATAGCATATTTCATGACAGGCAGATTGGTCGTCCAAGCACCATACCATGGCCCGCACGATCACCGGATATGACGTCCCTGGATTGCTTTTCGTAGGGACAGTTGAAGGATATTTGCTATCGTGATCCACCGGCAATGCCTGACAACATGCGTCAGCTCATTGTCAATGCATGTGCGCACTTTACGGAACGCGAACTATTCGCTGTTGAGAGGAATGTCGTTACATGTATTGCCAAATGCATTGAGGTTGAAGGGCATCATTTTGAGCATTTATTGTATGAATGTGGTATTTACAGGTAATCACGCTGTAACAGCATGCGTTCTTAAAAATGATAAGTTCACAAAAGGTACATGTATCACATTGGAACAACCGAAATAAAATGTTGAAACGTGCCTACGTTCTGAATTTTAATTGAAATATCTACTTGTTACCAACTGTTCGTCTAAAATTGTGAGCCATATGTTTGTGACTATTACAGCTCCATCTATCACAAAGCGAAAAAATTGGTCCAACTATTTCATATTTTTTTTTACATACTACACGAATATGTAATAAAAAATGGGGGTTCCTATTTAAAAAACGCTGTTGAAATCCGTTTGACCTATGGCAGCGCCATCTAGCGGGCCAACCATAGCGCCATCTGTTTTCCCCCTTCAAGTTAGAGAAGTTTCGTTCTTTGTAGTTTTTCTGTTTGACGCTTATTTCGTGAGATATTTGGGCCTGTCACGATCAATGGACCATCCTGTATGACTCCACTTGTCTGCTTCTCTTCCTGTTCCCTCGCGTGTTTCACTTCCATTTTTTTCACTGCACTATGGATAAATCTCAAGCATTGGACGGTTTCTCAAATTAAAACAGACTTTAACACTGATCAGACCTTTTCAAAGCATTTTGAATAAGGTATTGTGTTTCTTAAAATAGTTCCAAATAATTTTTACTCTTTTGTTTATTGATTTCAGTGCTCATGCCCTTATCACTTCCACTTCCTATACGTACATTTAATCTTCAACTAGTAGAACTAGGTCAACGCCTGTATGTATTACCTTGTTTTCGGTACGAGAACATGATTTAATTTTTACAAGAACTAGTAGTCAGTCCTCTTTTTGTTTTATTCAGTCAATCATATTCGCTATGGAAGGACACCTATTTTCAATGAGTTCGTACCTTAGAATTACCTTCCATTCACTTAGGCCGCTACTGGATGGAATGTACGACGACATTCCGCCGTGTTGCCGGTATCATTCGTGTCACGAGAGCTGTAGCGAAATCATGCACGGGCTTGGCGCCATTTCGGTTAACCACGAGTCAGTCTCATTCAGTCACGTTGCTTTCCGTACATTTATTGTAGTAACCCTTAAAGCCGCGCTTCGAAATTGATTAGTGGCATCAGACAAACTACCTCCTTAAATTCAGTTGTGTGTGTACTTTACTTTTGTTGGCCATGTCTAACTTTTCTCAGCATGGACCCTGTGTCGAAACATAGATTCGCTGCTTCGTTATTTGCTCATATCGGTTGGCAGATATCGCTGTAATAAATGGATCGCCGTCAGTTCAAAGCCAAAATGTTAGGCCTACCAGAACATATAGGCGAGGAAAGCGGTAGACTACACGTTACGTATACAAACAATAGATAATGAGCTAAGTGTTTCTACAGTGGTGACGCGATGAGATGTCCGCTATCAGAATGAGCGAGGGGAAGTGTCCCATCCGTATGTGCAACATGAGTAGCGACGTCCTTGCGTCGAACATTAGCTGTGTTGGCGAATGTTGATTGTTTAGATTGAGCTCTGGCGTCAGCTGATATATCTAGAGCTTGCTGCAACGTTTCCTTGGGGAAATATAAAATTTCACAACCAGGAATGATGGATTAAAAGTTTTCCTTCGTAGTTTCGAGGGTGCAGCATGTAGGAGACGTAAGTCCATTTTTTAGGAAAGGCTTTGAAACGAAGTACACCCATCCAAAAAAGTTTTGCATCACCCCGGTTCCCAGAACTCCTGAGGATAGACGTTGATTACGGATATTGTATCACAGACACAGTCCCTTTGAATTTTCAGAGATGCCACTAAAGCCGCGCACAGATGTAAACAACGCCGGCCTGGGTGGCCGAGCGGTTCTAGGCGCTTCAGTCCGGAATCGCGCTACTGCTACGGTCGCAGGTTCGAATCCCGCCTAGGGCATGGATGTGTGTGATGTCCTTAAGTTAGTTAGGTTTAAGTAGTTCTTTGTTCTAGGGGACTGACGACTTCAGATGTTAAGTCCCATAGTGCTCAGAGCCATTTGAACAGATGTAAACAACCATGCCTATTAGACGGAGGGGGTCAGACAGCCGATCGGTTCCAGTCATTCCACCAGGAAGGAGGTACACTGCTCGTGTTGTCCGTAGTTCAACCATGCCTAGACGGTCAATACCGCTGTTCGAACGCATCCGCATGTTACTTTGTTCCAGAAAGGGCTCCCAACAAGGGAAGGCACCAGGCGTCTCGGAGTACAAAGGCTCTGAGCACTATGGGACTTAACTTCTGAGGTCTCGAACCTGCGACCGTAGCGGTCGCGCGGTTCCAGACTGTAGCGACTAGAACCGCTCGGTCACTCCGGCCGGCCGTCTCTCGGAGTAAACCAAAGAGATATTGTTCGGACATGGAGGAGATACAGAGACAGAAACTGTCGATGACATGCCTCGCTCATACCGCCCAAAGGCTACTAATGCAGTGGATGACCGGTACCTGCGGTTTATGGCTCGGAAGAACACTGACAGCAACGCCCGCATGTTGAATACTGCTTTTCGTGCAACCATACGACGTCGTGTTACGACTTAAACTGTGCACAATAGGCTGCATGATGCGCAACTTCACTCCTAACGGCCATGGCGAGGTTCATCTTTGCAGCCACGACACCATGTAGCGCGGTACAGATAGGCCCGACAACATGCCGAATGGACCACTCAGGACTGGCATCACGTTCTCGTCACCGATAAGTGTCGCATATGCCTTTAACCAGACAATCGTCGGAGAAGTGTTTGGAGGCAACCCGGTCAGGCTGAACGCCTTAGGCACACTGTCCAGCGAGCGCAGCAAGGTGGAGGTTCCCTGCTATTTGAGATGGCATTATGTGGGACCGACGTACGTCGCTGGTGGTCATGGAAGGCGCCGTAACGTCTGTGTAATAGGTGAGTGCAATCCTCCGTCTTCATGGACGACAATTCGCGGCCCTTTCATGATAACGACATCGCTCGACTGGAGTGGCCTGTATGTTCTCCAGACGTGAACCCTATCGACATGCCTGGGATAGATTGTAAAGGGCTGTTTATGGTCGCCGTGACCCACCAACCACTATAAGGGATCTACACCGAATCACCGTTGAGGAGTGGGACAGTCCGGACCAAAAGTGCCTTGATGAACTCCAGGATAGTATGTCACGACGATTATAGGCATGCATAAATGCAAGAGGACTTACTACTGCGTATTAGACGTACCGGTGTGTACAGCAATCTGGACCCCCACCTCTGAAGGTCTCGCTGTGTGGTGGTACAACAAGAAATGTGTGGATTTCATGACCAATAAAAATGGCGGAAATGAAGTTTATGTTGACCTCTGTTCCAATTTACTGTACAGGTTCCGGAACTCTCGGAACCGAGGTGATGCAAGACTTTCTTTGATGTGTGTATTTGCGAGGTTAATCATTCTTTGTCACTTAAGTATGATAATATATCGATTTGCAGATTATTAAACAGAATGTAATGTCAATTTCCGACAAAACTGGTTCCGTATGTCAAAATACTAATTTGTATTGTTGATCGTAACGGCTTGGAGCACCCTTCTCACCACTGCAATCCAGAACAACGGCTGAAGGCCAACTTATAGTGTCACAACAGTGGTCGAAGATATTTGGTTGATTGTGAAAGTAATTATCTGTTGAAAGTCAATCCCATATGCACAGCAGCTTCGCACGTTCTGATACTGAATGACAAAGCTGCTGGAATCAACAAATGGACGCAAAAAATCAAACGTTTCAGTTGCTGTTGAGCCTTCTTAGGTTTGTAGGAAGTGAGATCGTAAATGAAGACCAGAGGAGCCTAAGTATTACCCGTTGCATCTTCTGCGGACATCTATCACGATCTACTGCTTTCACCGTACACAGCATCTTTCTGTCCTCCAGGGGATAAGAAAAGGCTCAAGTGGCAATCTGGCAGAGTGGACGATGCTATCATTACGGGTATTAGAATCTGATACTGCCACAGTAACACTTATTCTTGAAAACACATATTATGGAATTCCAAATAAGTAAAAGTTACTTACAGATTAATGGTTGGTTGGTAGGTTGGTTTGTTGGGGGAAGGAGACCAGACAGCGAGGTCATCGGTCTCATCAGATTAGGGAAGAATGGGGAAGGAAGTCGGCCGTGCACTTTGAAAGGAACCATCCCGGCATTTGCCTGGAGCGATTTAGGGAAATCACGGAAAACCTAAATCAGGATGGCTGGGTGCGGGATTGAACCGTCGTCCTCCCGAATGCGAGTCCAGTGTCGAACCACTGCGCCACCTCGCTCGGTCACAGATTAATGGGGATACACTGGAAGAGGCGTCATGTGTAATGTTCTTGAGTATTCACATGAGTAACAAACCTTGGCATCAGCATGTGGATAATTTAAACAAAATTACTGTAAAGTGTCTATTCTGATTTCATTTTTGGAATACTAACGCAAGTGAATCCTAGCGCACCATAATATGAACAGACTACATCTATATCTATACACATATTTCACAAGTTATCCTTTGACTGACAGTACCTTGAACCACCACTAGTCATTTCTTTTCCTGTTCCATTGGCAAACAGAGCGAAGGAAAAACGACTATCTATATGCTTTCGTATCGGCCATAATTTCTCTGATCTTGTTCGTCCTTACGCGAAACGTACTTTGGTGGCGGTAGAATCATTCTGCAGTCAACGTCAGATGTCGGGTCTCTAAATTTTCTCAATAGTCGGCTTCTCTCCAGGGATTCCCACTTGAGTTCTCAAAGCATGTCCGTAATACTTGGATGCCGTTCGAACCTACCGGTAACGAATCTATCAGCGCACCTTTAAATTGCTTCGATGCCTTCCTTTAATCCGACGTGATGGGGATCCCCCACGCTCGTGCAGTACTCAAGAATGAAATATACTTCCCTAAAATTCTCCCAACGGCCCGAAATCGACCTTTCACCTTCCTTACTACCGTATTTACGTGCTCGTTCCATTTCGTACAGCTTTCCAACGTTACGCCTATGTACCTGATGGAGGTGACTGTGTCAAGCAGTACACAATTAATGCTGTATTCGAAAGTTACAGGGTCCCTTACCCTGCTCATCTGCAATAAGTTAGATCAAGCTGTCACTCAGCAAACCAACTACAATTTTATGTGTTAAAAATGACGAAATCCCTCCCGCTGTATTAAGGTGTTGGTTTTATTGGCGACTAGTTTCGATGTTGTTACAACATCATCTTCATGCCCATACTTGTTGACAGCAACCGTATGTGTCTAACACTAGTAGTCAGTGGTGAGATAAGCGTGTTCCATGGAGGGCACTTCTCACGATAGCCTTGCCTCTGATGAACACTATGCCTTCTTAGAATTATGACTCAAATATTAATGATACGTGTGTAACGATTGGACCTGTCAGTCAGCCGCGTAGTTGTATCGATCCGGCTAAAGTCAGAGGTCGTTCTCGTGCCGAGGAAAGTAAAAGCTCTCTGTCCGTGCTCTTGAAGGGCGAGCTGTGGGCCGTCGACAGGAGACGTTCCGTGTAAGGTCTGACGGAATCATGTGCGGTGGACGCGGCCGCCCCTCGGAGGTCCGTATTCTGTAGTAGTTTTATGTACCGGAGAGCGGAGAAAGCGGACGAGTGATGTGCCTGCGTTCGACTTGGAGTGCACCACAAGTGTTTGGGTTATTACTGCGTTCTACTTTGATCCACCACATAAATTGCGCGTTGGAAATTTGTTGCTCGATATTTCAGAAGTGTGGCGGGTGTTGTCTTTCATGCTCCAGTGTCGATTAATGTTTCTCTCTGTTATCTGTTGTAGAAGCAAGAAGGTTTATAGTGATTGCTTAATGTTATGAGCTGATGGCTTGTGTTTACCGATGGCCGGTTTCTATGTTGACAGCAGAGCGCGAAGGCAAACCATCTACTACGGAATGGGTAATATACACTACTGGCCATTAAAATTGCTATACCAAGAGGAAATGCAGATGATAAACGGGTATTCATTGGACAAATATATTATACTAGAGCTGACATGTGATTACATTTTCACGCAATTTCGGTGCATACATCCTGAGAAATCAGTACAAAGAACAACCACCTCTGGCCGTAATAACGGCCTTGATACATTGGGAATTGAGTCAAACAGAGCTTGGATGGCGTGTACAGGTACAGCTGCCCATGCAGCTTCAACATGATACCACAGTTCATCAAGAGTAGTGACTGGCGTAATGTGACGAGCCAGTTGCTCCGCCACCATTGACCAGATGTTCTCAATTGGTGAGAGATCTGGAGAATGTGCTGGCCAGAGCAGCAGTCGAACATTTTCTCTATCCAGAAAGGCCGGTACAGGACCTCCAACATGAGGTAGTGCATTATCCTGCTGAAATGTGGGGTTTCGCAGGGATCGAATGAAGGGTAGAGCCACGGGTCGTAACACATCTGAAATGTAACGTCCACTGTTCAAAGTGTCGTCAATGCGAACAATAGGTGACCGAGACGTGTAACCAATGGCACTACATACCATCACGCCGGGTGATACGCCAGTATGGCGATGACGAATACACGCCTCCAATGTGCGTTCGCCGCGATGTCGCCAAACACCGATGCGACCATCACGATGCTGTAAACAGAAACTGGATTCCTCCGAATAAATGACGTTTTGCCATTCGTGCACCCAGGTTCGTCGTTGAGTACACCATCGCAGGCGCTCCTGTCTATTATGCAGCGTCGAGGGTAACCGCAGCCATGGTCTCTGAGCTGATAGTCCCTGCTGCTGCAAACGTCGTCGAACTGTTCGTGCAGATAGTTGTTGTATTGCATACGTCCCCAACTGTTGACTCAGGGATCGAGACGTGGCTGCACGATCCGTTACAACCATGCGGATAAGATGCCTGTCATCTCGACTGCTAGTGATACGAGGCCGTTGGGAACCAGGACGGCGTTCCGTATTACTCTCATGAACCCATCGATTCCATATTCTGCTAACAGTCATTGGATCTCGAGCAAAGCGAGCAGCAATGTCGCGATACGATAAACCGCAATCGCGATAGGCTACAATCCGACCTTTATCAAAATCGGAAACGTGATGGTACTCATATCTCCTCCTTACACGAGGCATCACAATAACGTTTCACCAGGCAACGCCGGTCAACTGCTGTTTGTGTATGAGAACTTTCCTCATGTCAGCACGTTATAGGTGTCACAACCGACGCCAACTTTGTGTGAATGCTCTGAAAAGCTAATCATTTGCATATCACAGCGTCTTCTTCCTGTCGGTTAAATTTCGCGTCTGTAACACGTCATCTTCGTGGTGTAGCAATTTTAATGGCCAGTAGTGTAATTTTGATTCCCGAGTGCTGAAAAGGTGACGGTCGGCTCAAAGTACCGTAAGTGATCACGTATTTTAGTTTCATCATTTCTAACAGTAAATTTGTGGGTTATTCTCGTGGATGACAAGTACATAAAACTCGAAATTAAACGCTTAAGAGGCGGGGAGCGGTTTAGGGCGCCATATTAAAGATTGCGCGTCCCCTCTCGCCGGATATTCAAATGGTTCAAATGGCTCTGAGCACTATGGGACTTAACTTCTGAGGTCATGAGTCCCCTAGAACTTAGAACTACTTAAACCTAACTAGCCGAAGGATATCACACACATCCATGCATGAGGCAGGATTCGAACCTGCGACTGTAGCGGTTGCGCCGGATGTGCGAGTCCTCCTTCGGGCATCGGTATGTTTGTTGTTCTTAGCATAATTTAAGTAGTGTAAGTCTAGAGAGCAATGAAAGTTTGGTCCCTTAGGAATTCACAGACATTTGAACAATTTTTAAGCGGTTAAATTTTAAAGGATCAAACGGTTGACTCTCTTTAACGACAAAACTCAAAGCACCAATGCAAGCGTTAAATTTTATGAAGAGCAAGAGATGTCGTGTTTCTCAGTGTGATTGTTGATTTTGAACTGATATTATCTTTTCTATTGTTATTTACATAATAGCGCTTAAGGAAAATTTACTTATCAACCTGTAGTATGGCAGTTACAAGCCGCATCTACAAATGTGTGTTGGTTAACTGTTGGTCGGGTCGTGTTCTTGTAATTTTCAATGTTAGATCCCAGGTCATTTTGCAGTGTTGCTACATTTGAGATTTATATTTTACGTCGTGAATTTGCTAGGGCTAGTGTCCGTCATCATCCAATTTTTCTGTAATAATTTTTATGTCGTAAACAATCGTCCTATGCTTTGCTGAAGCGGCTCTTGCCCATGTTTTGCGGTCAACAGATTTTTCCCTATTAAAGAATACATTTTAAAGGAGCTACCGTTTGCCATTGTCCAACCACTGTAGTGCATACTTATTATCTAGTTACGTGCCCTAAAGCCTGTTGGTTTTGACATAGGTTGAAGATACAGCGAGTGGTCACTTTACAAATCTGAAGCTGTTGTAAGTAGGTTGTTTAGGTTCTTATGTTGGTAACGCCATGTAGCGCTCTATATGAAAATCACTGACTGTGCTGTGTGCAGCCTGTGGCTGGTTTGCACTGTTGTAATTCGCTATTGTAGTGGGCAGTTACATGTTAACAGCGCGTAGCGTTGCGCAGTTGGAGGTGAGCCGCCAGCAGTGGTGGATGTGGGGAAGTGAGATGGCGGATTTTTGAGAGCGGATGATTTGGACATTTGTCCATCAGAGACAGTACATTTGAAAGACTGGATGTCATGAACTGCTATATATATTATGACTTTTGAACACTTTTAAGGTAAATACATTGTTTGTTCTCTATGAAAATCTTTCATTTGCTAACTATTCCTACCAGTAGTTAGTGCCTTCAGTAGTTTGAATCTTTTATTTAGCTGACAGTAGTGGCGATCGCTTTACTGCAGTAGTTCGAGTAATGAAGATTTTTGTGAGGTAAGTGATTTGTGAAACGTATAGGTTAATTTAGTCAGGGCCATTCTCTTGTAGGGATTATTGAAAGTCACATTGCGTTGCGCTAAAAAATATTGTGTGTCAGTTTAGTGTTGATCAGAACAAGTAAAGAGAGTAATGTCTGAGTACGTTCAGGTTTGCTCAGCTGTCTGAAAATCAAATAATGTTGAGGTTTACCAGCACAGTAATTCATTAATTTTTCTAAGGGTACGTTTCATATGTCGACCCTTAGCCGAGGATACCTCACTGGAATCTTCTGATTTTTTTTTTTTTTTTTGTAGTTTGTGTAATTAGTGTAGCTTTTGTTTATTGCTAGCGCGTAATTGTAGAGAGGATCTCCTTTGTAGTTGCAGTCTTTCATTGTTGTACAGTAAAACAGTTGTGGCATGCATGTAGATTTGCACCAAGTATTTCACAGTTGCTCTTGCAATTAACTAGATATTATTGTCAGGTCTATGTTAATGTGTTCTCTTATTTTTGCTCTTCAAATTATGCTTTTCTGTGTTATCGTGTGAAATATTGTGACAATAATGGCGTGTGAAAAACGTAACACTAGGCTCCAAAGTAAACTGAGAAATAATAGTGACGACGAGCGTAGCTTATCAGCACCGCTGTGTAATGAATTAACAGACATTCGAACTAGTAATTGGTAATTGTGCATAGGGAAATGGAGCGGGCGGTAAATAATGGTGTAGACAGTGAAACAAGTAGTGAACAGGGAAGCATTATCGATCGATTGGTAGGCAACAGCTCGCCTCAGGAATCCGAAATGACAGAACACAATATTGCAAATACTGTAGAATCAGGTTTCGGGACCTCGTCGTTTTCTCAAATGAGTCAAGACACATTTTCTGCTTGTCAAAATGTAAATGTTTCCGGTGAAAATGCACTGCCAAAAAGCATAGAGAAACAGATTCCAGACAATAATACATTATTATTGCAATTAATGCAACAAATGGAACAAAATCAGAGACAAACACAGCAAAACCTTCAAAAGTTAACACAATGGAACAAAATCTTCGGAAGTTAGACACCACGCTTGAACAAACACGTGAAGATTTAACTGCTGAGTTACATAACATTGAATCGAAATGTCAAAAAGTCTGTAATGACGTAAAAACACAAATTTGTGAGCATTTTCAACCTATTTTTCGCGGAATGAAAATGCGTTCCAGAATCACATAGCAGCCATTTTCTTTTAAACTGAAAACTACTGTTCATGAAAATCATGAGACCTTGCAAGCTAAAATTGACTCAGTTGCATATACCGATTCGGTTACGCAACTTGCAAAAACTCAGGAAAATTTGAACTTTCGGATCAGCTAAATAATTTATCTACAAAGGTAGATGATAATCTGAATGACACAAAACCGGTAGTCTTAAATGACACAGAAGAGTGCGAACAAATTAGGAAATTCAAACAAAATCAGAATCAAATTAATACGCAACACCAAAGAGAAATTCGGGAAGTACAAGATCAGCTGAGACAGGTAATACAAGAATTACGTATTTCAGAGGACACTCGCGCTCCAATACGGGAAGAGGGACATAGAAATACGGAACAGCCACAAAATAATAACACAGTGCACTTCGGAAATTATGAAAGAAATTGGCAAGATACACCGAATTTTGAGACTGAACCGCCGAAACGAAGTAACAATGACCGATATGAGACTCGCTGACATGATGATTTTGATTATAAGCTGTTTATTACTACAAGTAAATTCAAAACATTTAAGAATTCCGGCAACGACATTCATCCACAAGCGTGGCTTCATCAATTCCCTCATTGTTTTCCTCCCAACTGGTCATTAGAGCACAGATTTGGCTATTTAGAGAATGAACCAGCTGTAAGAATGCGATCGGTCACTCACGATTGTCACAGTGAAGGAGAATTTTATCATGCCTTCCTCTCAGCATATTGGTCTCAAGCTACACCGAGTAAAACATAGCATCATAATGATGAAATATTTCGAGCAATCTGAATTTTCCAGTCTTGTCAAATATTTCGAAGACATGTTACATAAGAATCAGTATCTTTCAAACCCATGCAGCCCCTCAGAACTCATCCGCATTTCCTTAATCAAATTGCCTGAACATTTACGACACATTATTTTGGCAGGACGTTGCAAAGACGACAATGAAGCATTTCAGGGACTCTTACAAGAATTTGAAATTGACACTCACGATCGCGGGACGCGAAAACAGAAACACAACAATTACAGGTCGCATCCGTCACAATTCCGTGATGAAAGAAATAATAACTGGACGCGACAAGGCTATTCTTATAACGCAAATCGTGACCAAAACAGACACCACCCGTATAATCTGCTTTTTAACTTTGTCTTTGCCATAAAACGTTTCACTTTACATTACTAGTATGCTTTGTCAGACTTAGAATCTGTCATCATGCAACAAAGTTTGCAGTTAAATATCGAGTCAAGAACCAAGAGAAGTTATTTAAACAGAAATTACGAATGCATTGTTATAGTGAACAGACGTCACAGTGTTATTGTGTGTGTACATTCTTGCTTGTCAGTTGCAATATTACGTAACGACTATCAGACTTACGTACTTAGTACATAGAATAATAATGAGATTTTAATGCAACGTTTTGGTTTACTTGAAAAGATACTCTTTATTTGAAGTACATTCGGTGAGATTAAAGATGAATTAGCATTTGGTTTCTTTGATAGCTACATGATTATATCACGACGCTACTAATGAGTGACACAATTTATATTATTGCTTTTGCACTGTATCTGTTTTATATCTGCACAGTTTTTCTGTATTATTCTGGAAAGTAAAACATTTTTAGTAGTAACTTTTGTAGTATAGCTACAATGAGACAGCCTTTTCTGTAGCACAACAATACGTTACATTATAGTATTTTCTTGATCACGGTAAGGTACGTAATAACTACGATATCTATACGCAAAATATTTCACTTTCGTTTATGATGAGGTAAATACATTGACTTCAGCAGAACATTGCTTACAGAGGACGATAACTACGACACTTCCACAGAATTATCTTACAGCAAGATGCACATTTAGCGCTAAAGGACACGCATTTGAGTGATTAATTTTGTACTTAAACCATTTATTTTTCAAGATTTTTGAATTACAAAGAAAGTTTTCCGTGATACATTTCATTCCATTGCTTTAACCTGTAACACCTGAGGGTATAATTACATTAATCCTCAGGAGGGTACACGCCTACTTTGTGTACCATGTGTTTGGCGAGCACAAGGAGCCCTAGCTAATATGGTATTTGCTTATACAACTTTACACATCGGTACCATATTTCTCTAACACATAAATTACACAGCTATCTGATCATTTAACTGAGAGAAACCAACATTTTTTTTTTACTATGTCAGTGACAGATGTTTACGTAATTACATAGTTGGATAACTTCACACTTATGAAATTGTATTTTGTCTGAACTTTGTGAACTGTTCATATTTTTTCAGAACCATTGTGATACTATGAGAGCTTTGAATGATATATTTGGTATGGGATCATGATTTTTAAAGTACATTTGAAGTAGACGAAACTATTGAAATGAGCAGAGAATTGTTTTTAGGTTTCGAAATTATTGGAGGAAGCTACGACGATTTTGAGATTTGACTGAGGTGTTATGATATTATTACGACGACGATGTGTATTATGCTGTTGAGGTATGTTTATGATCAATAAGCTGATGCTATATGAGGAATTTGAGTATGCTATGTATTTATTATGATGAAATATTGAAGTGTCGACCAAGATTGACATGTCGACGAATATGTATATGTGTAATAAGGTAAGGAGTAATGAATAGTGGTTAGGGAATCTGATATGTGAAAAAGGATGTTGGAAACCAACAATCGTACTTTAAGAGTTATGAAATGTGTGTACATGCGTGATTGTATCACAATGACGCCAAAAAATTTTTAGCCACTGTTATATTTATAGGATTTTGTTTCTACAGATTCGTAACGCAAATATTTCGACCTGTGAAATTTTATTTGTATCAGACTATCAATGTAGCGGAAACTGATGTCTTAAATATTTCGGTAAGAAAGGTAGGTCACCTTGACGTAATGCACTGTAACCACCCAGCTGTGCGAAAGTCACCTGGAAGAAAAGCCATTAGTGTGTGCCTTTCAGAGGCACAGGTGGAAAAAAAAGAGGCCATTAACCTCGCTATTGCCATTCCTTTCTAGAAAGCATCACAAATACGACATGTTCATTACTTGGAAAGGTACTTACATCTGCACACCTGATTATGACAAGCATCTTTCTATGAGAGTTGAGAGAATTTCTACTAACTTAGAAATGCCACATGACTATTGAATGATATTTTTATGCTTTACTTTGTACATAGTTGGTTATTTCATTTGATATCTGGTTTCCAGCTGTATTGCAACATTTATTCTATAAAATAAAATTAAATGCATTTGCTAATGTGAACACTTTCTGTCAACAGATCTATTACATAATAATTTTATGATCCACATTCTTCGAAAAAGGAGCACTTGGAAAGAACAATAAGAAGGGACTAATAACAGTAACTATATACATAATTTTGTTTTCAAGTACTTGGTAATTTCTTTTGTAGAATAAATTGTGATGCATCACTCTAGTATTAAGATGTGACATAGGTATTAAAGATGGCCATTTTTACTGTAATATTTTTTCTGCTTGAGCTTTGTCATGTTTAGATATAAGTTATTGCATTTGCTGCTGCTGATTATCACGCGTAGTGCTACTGAATTTCACTTTATATTACTCTGTTAAGCCAGTTTTATTACTCATTTATTTTTCTTATTTACTGCACATTGCCTTATATTAGTTGTAACGTTGCATTTGCTTTACTAATTTATATATACTGCGGCTTGCTTTGCCAATTTCCATTTTTTTGGTCTTGCTGTTTGTGTAAATTTGTTATGTGCTGCTGCATTGCCTCATCTCTTGGTATATATATCAGAGCTCAGTAGATTTAAGTTAGCTTAAGATGGGGTAGGCTATATGAGAGAACGAGTTGTGATGAATTGGAAGAAATGCATTGAGAAGCTATAAGAAAATGGTTTGGCCAAAAAAGTAGTGTACAGTGGAGGAAAACGTTTTTTGAAAGAGGATGTGAACATATAAATACAGAAAGCATGCTTGGATAGGATTTTTTTTGTGGAAACAAATGTTGAAATAAGAGGAAAGATCTATGGAATGAAGTTTTGGGTTGGACTGCAGTACCAAAGGTTACACTGAAAACAAACCCTGTCCTTTCCTCCTATGTTATTCTGCTATGTGTTTGTGTGCCCTTTTGTATTTGTGATTTTCCTGTCTTTATGTGTTTAGCTAATAAGAGTTATGTTGTAGAATTTTTCTAATAATATGTTATTTACTTTGTAGAGATGTTTAGACATTATTTATTCTGTTCTGTTTCAATTCTCATATGTGAAATTAATGTTTCAAAAACTATTCTCATTATTTTATATGTTTACTTCTGTCATAATTCCTGTAACACTGATGTATACGTTTATTTCTATTCTTTTGTAAAGCCTGTATTACTACAAATGTTATCTGTATTTTTATGTTTTTAATGATGTTTTCTGTATCTTTGTAACTGTATTCTCATGTTATAAAATTGTAATGGACACCAGATCACCAAATTAAGTAACTTGTAAGCTTTCATTTCACTGCACACATTTCTGTTGGTCATAGTATATGCACAATATGTGAGGAGTAGGGACCATTAGTGCTTGCACGTGTGCTGATAATTCAGCAAGAGACTGGTTAACAGCATTGCTGGTTCTTAGGACACACCAAAAAGTTTGTGAATGCTCAAGCGGTGATTTATGGACTTGGTATATTCACCGCAAAACTCTTCGATGGTGATTGTGCACCTGCACAGTCTCAATAGATTGCTGCTGGCCGTCTCTACAAGGACTGCAGTGGGTCTGCACCTTTGATGGTGCAGCAATACCATTATTTCTACAAGGACTGCATTGGGTCTGCACCTCTGGTGGCCCATCAATACCATAATCTCTACCAGGACTACAGTGGGTCTGCTCTGTGATGACCTACCTACCAATACTCTTCAAAACTTCGACTGACTCTGCTGTGGGTTTGCTCTGTTGTGGCCCATTACCTGTCTTCATGTCAAGAGTCAGCACTGTCTTTCCGTTGGAAGGACAACACTAATTCTTCAAGACTGCATGGAAACCCACTACTTCCATGTGCATTTTTTTACTGCTAAGACTTTGAGAAAAAAACTGCAATTATACTGTGATGAATGATCAGGACTGTCTTTATGGACTGTGAGAAAATTTTAGCTTTTGACCAACATTGTATCAATAAGTGTGTGCATTTGATTTCTTTGTTATTGTAATTATGAAAAAATTTTAACAAATATGTATTGGCCACTGCCCAAAACAATTTGTAATATTTTTTGTGGGGAGCATGGGGACTATGTAAGTAGATTGTTTAGGTTATTATGTTGGTAACGCCATGTAGCGCTTTATATGAAAATCACTGACTGTGCTGTGTGCAGCCTGTGGCTGGTTTGCACTGTTGTAATTCGCTATTGTAGTGGGCAGTTACATGTTAACAGCGCGTAGCGTTGCGCAGTTGGAGGTGAGCCGCCAGCAGTGGTGGATGTGGAGAAGTGAGATGGCGGATTTTTGAGAGCGGATGATCTGGATATGTGTCCATCAGAGACAGTACATTTGAAAGACTGGATGTCATGAACTGCTATATATATTATGACTATTGAACACTTTTAAGGTAAATACATTGTTTGTTCTCTATGAAAATCTTTCATTTGCTAACTATGCCTATCAGTAGTTAGTGCCGTCAGTAGTTTGAATCTTTTATTTAGCTGGCAGTAGTGGCGCTCACTGTATTGCAGTAGTTCGAGTAATGAAGATTTTTGTGAGGTAAGTGATTTGTGAAACGTATAGGTTAATTTAGTCAGGGCCATTCTCTTGTAGGGATTATTGAAAGTCAGATTGCGTTGCGCTAAAAAATATTGTGTGTCAGTTTAGTGTTGATCAGAATAAGTAAAGAGAGTAACGTCTGAGTACGTTCAGTTTTGCTCAGCTGTTTGAAAATCAAATAATGTAAGAGGTTCATCAGCACTGAGGGGACGTTTCACTGTACCCCTAGCTTCAGTCGAAATGTCATTGCATGTTGTTATTACCTTGTTTTTTTGAAACGTGTGTAGCTAGTGAGTCGAAGTAATTAAACAAAATATCCTAGATTAGTTAAGAACCTTATAAGTGTCTTAGTGCCACCAATCAGTAATGTTACATTTTTTTCCTTTTTTGAGGAAGAAAAGATTATGAATTGGAATTAAGATATAAGTAACCCTGTTCACTGCTCTAAGTACCAACGTATGTTTCTTAAATGTTGTTAATAAATGTTTTGCAAATCTGCCATCCAATGGCTTTCCACTCAAGGATCACTCTATGCAAGCTATCCTTCTCTAATAGCTTTAAAAGGGTCGGTAGTTCCTAAGCATTCTATCTACCTTTACCAATCCCGAACCCCCTCCTATCAATCAAGTAATGAAAAATGTGACTACAGTACAAAATGAAAGGTACTTAAGCATACACATATGCACAAACAGCGACAAGATACAATTATGGTCATAGCAATATGAGATTGAACAAAAGTGACCACGAAAATCATTTACAAGTAGCCCACAGTAGTGAATGTCTTGTAGCAGTACCACTTATAATTGCCCAGACTCTTTTTAGGATGGTGCGCATGTATTGTGATCATAAGTCAAATCAACAACACTGCATAATTATAAGCTCTCTTGGAGAAGCGAATACCCGATCGCGGTAAGTTCAGACAGCATCACACTCACCTTGTTTACTGTAAGCTGCAAGCAGTGAACGGGAATACGTAGTATTTAGAACAAGGGATGTCATCATTGATATGAAATATTAGTCGAGAATTACCAAATACGTGTTACCAGGGACGCGTTACACAACACGTGATCATCTAATGTCGGTAGAGTAAGCGTTATCCCAATGAGCTTAAGGATCAATAAGAATGACAATGGAAGCTGAAATGAGAAAGAATATTTAACTTCTACGTCATATAACTAACTGTGAAGTCAAGTGGACACATGAGCTATGCAGCAGAAAGACACGTGTTTGTGGTAGGCTGTATATGCAAACGCTTTACAAAACCAAGTTTCCATATATGAGAGTAAGTATTTAAAAAGCCAAGCTGAATGGACGAATAACTGGGTCAACTGCACTGCTCCCTACTAAAATCGTATACTGCACAAAGCCTTTTGGTTATTGACCCTATAAGACAATGCATACTGCAAAGGAGCCGAGCATAGGCACCTCTGTATGAAGTCAGGATAGCAGCTGGGTACCTGTGAACCGCCTCTGACGCAGGTAAAACACTGTCAAAGTTTAGTTATTTACTAACCATGTTTACACCCACCTTTTCCCACACCGGACTTGTAGCCGATGCCTCATTCACCTGCATGTTGGATACCTGCCGACAGCTGCCGAGTCAGCTCCTCATCTGCAGACGCAGGCGAATAGTGAGTGACCACGCGCCGTAGCGTGCTGCCGGCGTGACCACGGTCCAGCGAGAACGGTCTCGTGCTTGCTGCTGGAGGATGCTCGATCCCACTCTGAATTCTTTGATAACCCTTGATGACCCACTCGCGATGTGTTGTCGGAAATCGTGTAGTCGGTCGATCTCCTTCCTCTAACCATGTTGTAAGCATTCACAGACGAGGTGTTGTCGAAAGACAGTCAGCTTCTCTATCATCAATGGTAGGCGGCGAACAGTATGAAGTTCATCAGGCAAAGACTGCCACCTCAGTTACATCTTTGCTGGTTCGTAGAATGTTGTGGAGTGTCTAGGTCATAGATTTGCTACTGTATCATAACCATGGACTCGACTGCTTTTCCTGTGAACGCCATCGATCGCTGAAATCAAATCCTTGAGAACTGGAGAGCTCAAATATTCAAAGAGAGCGAACGTGTGGCTATCAAACAGTGCTCGGTTCGTAGTGACCGCATGTCTGCTTCTTATACTTCTATATTCACTTAACAGGCTCTTAACTGCTGTGTAGGTTCTCTGATACTAGTTCTTATGAAATAGGTACAGTTTCTTTCGAGATCTATTGCCAGCTAACGAATTTGCGTGTCACGTTTCCGTTGGTGTTCTGCGCCATACTATTTGCTGATGAGCTTGTCCTCTCTCGCTTGGCGCGGTTTTGGAACGTGCCAAGGCCTGACTCACATGCGACATACCGCTTATTTCCTGCTCTGTCTCAGCCTCTGGCGTGACCACACTTTGCTTGTAGTACAGTGAACGAGTTTTAATAACATTTTCTAATTTTCAACCCCGTACTCTCGTATGCCGTAACAATATTCATAAATTGCATTCATGGCATTCATTGAAGCATCGCTACATAAGTCACTGGAAATACAGCCCGCATCTCGTGGTCGTGCGGTAGCGTTCGCGCTTCCCACGCCCGGGTTCCCGGGTTCGATTCCCGGCGGGGTCAGGGATTTTCTCTGCCTCGTGATGGCTGGGTGTTGTGTGATGTCCATAGGTTAGTTAGGTTTAAGTAGTTCTAAGTTCTAGGGGACTGATGACCATAGCTGTTAAGTCCCATAGTGCTCAGAGCCATTTGAGCCAACCACTGGAAATACACGAATAATCATGATAATGTAAGCACCACTCATTTGCATAACAAAGTAACTGTGCAGGTATGCAATGCCTTCAGATAACCCAAATAACATAAGATACGACACCAAACCTCATACGCAGTCTGCTCAAAATGGTTCAAATGCCTCTAACCACTATTGGATTTAACATCTGAGGTCATCAGTCCTCTAGACTTCCAACTACTTAAACCCAACTTAACCTAAGGACATCACACACACTCGCGCCCGATGCAGGATTCGAACCTGCGACCGTAGCAGCAGCGCGGCTCCGGACTGAAGCGCCTAAAACCGCTCGTCCACAAAGGCCGCCCGACCGTCTGCATTCTACTTGGAACTGCTACTGGAAAAAGCACGTTTTGCAACTCCTAAAGCAACGTAATTCAGTCACATTTGCACTTAGAATCAGTGCAAATCTCGGAGAGGGACAAATCAGTAAGCTGATATATTTTTTCATATTATGTTTTAGTAATGCCATGTGAAATAATGTTCTGGGCAACCTAATCTTTAAGAAAGAAAGTCTTCGATGCTCAAAAATGTGTTGTAAGAATAAAATGTGGCGTTCAACCACGATCGTCTTGTAGATATCTGTTTGAGGAATTGGGCATTCTGACTACTGCTACACAGAATATTTATTCCCTCATGAAGTTCGTTGTAAATAATCCACTACCCTTGAAAAGGAACAACGATGTTCATAATTACAGTATCAAAAGGAAAAATAACATTACTCCACATTAAGGCTGCCTTGAGCAGGAAAAGGGGAGCTGGGAAAGGGGTGCTCAAAGATGCAACAACAATTTTTGATCACTTAAACAGTGATATAAAATGTCCGACTGAAAAAACTCAGAATGGCCTTAATGTAATCGCATGAACAAATTAATTTGCGAAATGAATTTAAAATGAATCGTTCCACTTCATTACGATTTATCGTGCAAATATTTACCATGGAACATGAAACTAACGAGCGCAGTACGTTTCAACAGCAAACCGGCTAGCACATGAGACGAGTCACTCAGACCTCAACCCACAGGTCTGAGCTCGATGGATAGCGATGCGATTCTCTCGAACAACGAGAAACCAAATACATAACTTCACGTAAACTTTCAAAACTACAAATAGGCAAACTCCCTGTATCGATTCTTCGCACAGAGTAATAATGTATCCGTAGGCGAAAACTGAAAGTGGCTATTTAACAAGCAACTTCCGACCTCAGTTCTTCCTGTTTTGCACTATGTAATTTCTCTCTGTGTGTTGATCTGCAGACAGTAATAATAGTGTGCTTTGCGTACTCTCACTTTATTTTGCCCTGTTGTGTAATTTTCTGGGACATTGAAGCTAGAATGAAAAAAGGTGTTCACTGTACGGGTGTGTGCAATAACAATGTCGTGTAAAATTGATTATTGGACATTGCGTGGAATACTCTTCAGTGGCCTAGGGATTCTTACACCTACATGCCAATATATGTACTTACTAATAGTATTTGTTGTTAAGCGGCTCCAGGAAGCTCTATCTTTCCAATGTTAAAATAACGCTTATAAATTAAATTTTTCCTCAGAAAGTATTTGAGGTAAGAAGTTGATATTCTTACAGGTTATTATTGGAGTATTGGCTACAACCTAATACAGGGATTTTTAAAAATTTGAATTCAATTAGTAGAGATCAATTTGTTCTGAAGTAATGAACATTCACTAATTTTGTGTCATTTTTTGTTTATAAAGTCAACAGTATAAAGGTTTTTGGAAAAAAGGCTGTGTTTAGTTGAAGTGACTGCGTAAAATTTCCTGAAAATTTGAAGCAAAATGGTTTTGTTGATAATGAGGAAACTGGTGGATCTTACCCACTCGTTGCTCATAGAGTGCCTAAAGGATGCTGCGTTCTCGGAATGCTACACAACAATTCAAACAAAAACACGTTAATAATTTTATTCCCCATCAAGCAAATTGACAATACTTGAATGAGATTTTCACTCTGCAACGGAGTGTGCGCTGATATGAAACTTCCTGGCAGATTAAAACTGTGTGCCCGACCGAGACTCGAACTCGGGACCTTTGCCTTTCGCGGGCAAGCGCTCTACCAACTGAGCTACCGAAGCACGACTCACGCCCGGTCTCACAGCTGTACTTCTGCCAGTATCTCGTCTCCTACCTTCCAAACTTTACAGAAGCTCTCCTGCGAACCTTGCAGAACTAGCACTCCTGAAAAAAAGGATATTGCGGAGACATGGCTTAGCCACAGCCTGGGGGATGTTTCCAGAATGAGATTTTCACTCTGCAGCGGAGTGTGTGCTGATATGAAACTTCCTGGCAGATTAAAACTGTGTGCCCGACCGAGACTCGAACTCGGGACCTTTGCCTTTCGCGGGCAAGCGCTCTACCAACTGAGCTACCGAAGCACGACTCACGCCCGGTCTCACAGCTTTACTTCTGCCAGTATCTCGTCTCCTACCTTCCAAACTTTACAGAAGCTCTCCTGCGAACCTTGCAGAACTAGCACTCCTGAAAGAAAGGATATTGCGGAGACATGGCTTAGCCACAGCCTGGGGGATGTTTCCAGAATGAGATTTTCACTCTGCAGCGGAGTGTGCGCTGATATGAAACTTCCTGGCAGATTAAAACTGTGTGCCCGACCGAGACTCGAACTCGGGACCTTTGCCTTTCGCGGGCAAGCGCTCTACCAACTGAGCTACCGAAGCACGACTCACGCCCGGTCTCACAGCTTTACTTCTGCCAGTATCTCGTCTCCTACCTTCCAAACTTTACAGAAGCTCTCCTGCGAACTTCTTTCAGGAGTGCTAGTTCTGCAAGGTTCGCAGGAGAGCTTCTGTAAAGTTTGGAAGGTAGGAGACGAGATACTGGCAGAAGTAAAGCTGTGAGACCGGGCGTGAGTCGTGCTTCGGTAGCTCAGTTGGTAGAGCGCTTGCCCGCGAAAGGCAAAGGTCCCGAGTTCGAGTCTCGGTCGGGCACACAGTTTTAATCTGCCAGGAAGTTTCAATACTTAACTTGTATTTCTTCGGTGTCGCAAGTGACACGCAAGCAGTAATAGTCTTTGCTATAGACAAATTCCAAACAAGTAACTGATAAAGACCACAAGTAGCTGTTCTTGCAGTACGCTCCGCAAATACGTTCCACTAATGTCAGAACACTGAGGGGACCTGAGCGACCGAAGTTCGTAGGAGCGGCGCTTATATTCGCTTTGTGCAGGGGGCGCTCCTGGCGCGGCTCGGTCCTTGTCAGCGGTCTGTTGGCTGACGTTTCCTCACCGCCTTCACTCGTCTTCCGTTCTTCTTCGTTCCGGCACTTGTGGTTACGCCAGAAAAAAAGCATATAATTTGTATGAAAAAATAAAACTTTTTTGAACTAAGCGATAAATTTTTGATTACTCTTTTATTGCATTCCAGGTCCATAGGATGGATTATCTTCATTTTTTGCAAACTCCTCCTTCTTGGTCCTCCTCCTGTTTACTCCGGCTTGTATTTCTAGGCTATTTACAGCGCTTTCAGCAGTTCGAATACTTCCTTTGTCTTAAGCTAACATCGCTCGTACCATGTTGATACCTATCTCCATTTCCATATTTCGAAATACTTTGCACCTCACAATGTTGCTATAATTGAAAGTAGCAACCGCATCATACACACCAAAGTGAAGTGTTTCTATTCCAACAAAAACAGTCTTGGAGATTCTTGATGATATAATACTATTTACTTTCATTGGAGTTTTGAGTTTTTCGATGAACAACTTTTTCAACAGTTTGGGTGCTGCTAAGTCTCTGAAAATAGGACTTGTTACTCCTGTTACCGCATCAGGCAGACTATGTTAATGAGTGTACACTTCAACAGTTAGCAGTCTGTTGTTGTTTTTAAACCAACTCTTTTCTCCTTTGGGACACAAATAATATTTCAACTTTCATGGGTTGAAAAAGTATGAAAAAAAGAGTCCAAACAACCTTCCTCATTTCATCGACACTGTGTCTGTTTTGCCTAAGAGCCATTCCATAATAGTTCTGTATTTTGTCAATTGCACTCTCAGTTAACCTTTCCCTCCCATTTAACCCTTTGCCATCACTGAGTTTTAGTTTTTTGTACAAAGCTTTCAGTCGCCGAAGTCTTGATACCATTCGTTTCTGTACATGTCCAATACACTCAAGTTTCTGCACTACAGCATCATCATCATCGGGCTTCAGTTCTTGAAATGTTTAAAACTTTTAGAATCACCCTCACCAATGTAATTCACATATCGCACTTCATCACACGCAACAGAACGTTGAAATACACTAGCAACGCCAGCCACTTCCATTCCTCCACTACTGTCACTATAGTTACCTGTGCAATTATCTTCATGAGCTCCTTTATTTTTTGTGGGCACCTATAACATTTAGATATTACTGCTATATCTAAAACTCCCCCTGTATGCGTACTGGTCACAGATACTACACTAGGAAGAGACGTGTGTCCCCGTTTCTGTCAGGTACCATTGAATGCTGCAGTCAAGCCTCTATTACCACTGTTTTCTATTACTGCCCCTTCCACAACTTTCTTCATAGATTCTTTACAGATATGTTCTACTTTAGATCCTATAAAAGTACTATAGTTCGTAAACTTGGTTGTCGAATTTGGAAGATTCATCATGCCATAGAAAACTGCACCCGCCGTAGCACCCGTACCAATTGTACTCAAGGCATCAACAAATCTAATGTGTTCATAGATTTTGCTAACATTTTCTTCAATTGGAGCTATTGCAACATTGTTCCGAAACGTGGTCATGTATGAACACTTACCACATTTCAGTTCCATTTCACTGGAAAGTCCTGCATGATTTTTTATCGAGAGCTGCAGACCGACTTCACTTCACTGAATACACCTTACACAGTTTTCAAAAATTCCGTTGGGAACTGACATGTTAAATATATCCGATTTGCCCATAAAACATTCATACTTTTCACTAACTGAACCACGGTTGCCAGCTGGTGTGTCCGAGCGGTTCTAGGCGCTTCAGTCTGGAACCGCGCGACCGCTACGGTCGCAGGTTCGAATCCTGCCTCTGGCATGGATGTGCGTGATGTCCTTAGGTTAGTTAGGTTTAAGTAGTTCTAAGTTCTAGGGGACTGATGACCTCAGATGTTAAGTCCCATAGTGTTCAGAGCCATTTGAACCATTCTTTGAACCAGGCTTCCTCTGCGAAGTACTTTCTTTCCCACTTTCATTGCGATGGGTCGATGTACCAGCAAGGTTAGGTTCACACACTTGGTTATCGTCTTTCTTGTTTAATGTAATAACACCTACCTTTGGCTTTCCCATATTTCTCGTTTTCTTAAAGGCCTTCAGTGGATTTCTAGTCACTTTAAGTTTACCCATGATAGTCCTTCAATAAAACAGAAACTTCAATGAACAGAATACACTACGAATATTTTCAGGATAACAAAAGAGTAAATAAACATGAAACGCACGACAATCGAGCGAGCAATGAATATCGAACTGTCGCAAGTTAGCCATAACACTTATTTTGCAACACTGATTTTCTCCCACATCACTAAAATGTACATCATGAGCATGTAGATTCATGAATACAACGTTTGGCAGCAGTTTAACAGCGCTACAGTGGGTCTCGCCCATGCAGAGCACACTTCAAAAATATGTTAAAAATAGTTGTATTCTTCTGAACTGAATAAATTGTATTTTAATTGAAATGGAAAGTCTGTAGATTTCTAAAATTCAAAGTAGTAAACAATTGAACCTTTCATGATTTTGAACCTTCCCGGAGCCCATTAATAACAACAACGAATCCAGGGTGAAAGCAGCAATTCACAACTACAATAGGTCTCTCAGGTTGTCTAACGATACCGACAGACCGCCGTCTCATTCTCAGCCTATAGGCGTCCCTCGATGTGGATATCCAGGAACATGAGGTCAGAACACCACTCTCCTTGTCGTTGTCAGTTTTCGTGACCGTAGCCGCTAATTCTCATTCACATAGCTCTACAATTGGCATCACAAGGGCCGAGTGCACCCCGACACCAACAACTCTCGGCCGAACTGGACGGTCACCTATCCAATTGCTTGCCAAGCCCGACGACACTTAACTTTGGTGATCTGACGGGAACCTGTGTTACCACTGCGGCATAGCCGTTGGCACAATTGTTGAAGTAGAAATAATATAACAGTAGACTGTGAAGTCCACTTTGGGATTCAGAATTTGTATTGTGGTGCAAATGTCTGTAACTGGTTGCCAGTGGACATTAAGTAGACAATTGAAAATTCCCAAATATTTAAACAGAAATTAAAACAATACTTTGCTCACTCTTACAGCCTACAGCGCTAAGGAATGCAAATTCTGCATGATTCTGACATTCGTATAAAAAATGGCTCTGAGCACTATGGGACTCAACTGCTGTGGTTATCAGTCCCCTAGAACTTAGAACTCCTTAAACCTAACTAACCTAAGGACATCACACACATCCATGCCCGAGGCAGGATTCGAACCTGCGACCGTAGCAGTCGCACGGTTCCGGACTGCGCGCCTAGAACCGCGAGACCACCGCGGCCGGCTGACATTCGTATATGTTCTTATTTTGCCAATATATATACAGCCAACACCGGGGCTGGACAAAATTATGGAAATACCGCGAGAAATGCATGCCTGAACATAAATGCAGTTGACAGACAAGACTCCAGGTTGCACTGTTGTATTTGAACATGAATGTCACATATGGAATGTTCCGAAGATGTTGCAAGTATCAGTCGTGGTCATAATAGCGTTCCTGTTGTGGGTGCATTATATCGGTGCAAAGTGAAGTAGAATGTGTGCAAGTTTTTCGTGCTCGTTTGGTGCGTGCTTGCGTAACCAGTCTAGCCGAAGTGTTAGGTATTTCAAGAGGAACTGTATCGGACAATTACACCATGTACGTGGAAAGCGGGAAAGCATCATCCGCTAAGTCACAAGGCGGACAAATGTAAGTGTTGAATGATCGTGACACACGGCCATTCAAAAGGAATGTGACGAAAAATAAGATGACGGTATCTGCAAAGGTCACTGCAGAATGGATAGAGATAGCACTGTAAGCAGGGAATTACAGGGCGAATTGGATTCCCAAAACTACTCTTCAGTAATGCAAAAGCGCCTAACAGCAACACGTTATGCCACAGCCATAAAATCTGGGTTCTGGACCGATGGGACTAAGTACCTTTGTCGGATGAGTCTTGCTTCACATTGCTTTCAAATTCTAGCCGAGTTACGTTCCAAGAATGAAACATGTAGGGGTTTAGATGATAATTTGGGCAATCATAATCTCGTAATGAATGAGTCCCATGAGCAATCAGCGAGGTCAGATTATTGCTGCGATTATGCAACCGTTTTGAGTGATCAGGTCCATTCGATTGTACGATGCTTCTTCCCCAACATGCTGTGTTCCAGGATGACAGGGCCACTGCCAACAAGATCGCGTAGTCCGGAGTGGTTTTGTGATCTCGAGAACGAATTGCGAAAATCTCACCCTGGCCACCACAGCCGCCACGTCTTTGTAATATTGACACTTGCTGCTCTTCCTCAGAGACAAAGGTACGTCATCAGTATACACCGTCATCATTGTTACATGAACTTGCCACTATTTTGCACGAAGAGTGGTATAAGATCCCAATGAAAACCATGTATGACCTGTATTTATCCATTCCAAGAGGAATGGAAGCTTTTTGGAATGCCAGAAGCTTTCCTTCACGGTATTAGGCATGGTAAAGTGTTGTTGTTTCTTTGTTTCCATGTATTCGTCGAGCCCTTGTAGTGGTCTGTGTGAAGCTAAAATGCTTCGCTCGACGTATTAGATATCAACAACATCTGGTTAATATAAGAGAAGGGGCAGCTGAATTATTCTCCTCACATATATAAAACTAGTAATCTCGAAGCCATTACTATGGTTATCAATTTAAATTGATTAGCGCTAGTAATAATCTGTTGCCAGCGTATTCTACAGAAGTAACCTTCAGTGGTCGTTTCTGTTCTTTAAAATGTAACTTACATTGCCTACACCCTTGAAGGATCGCCTTCATTATGTGATTGATGGTGTGCGGTGCACGGTGCGCAATGTGTGAATGAACTAATGGATGAGTTAAACGTTTTCAAAGTTCCTCTTATTCGTCACAACAATAGCTTAAATGTTCAGAGGTTCACATGTGTTATATCGAAGATGGGAGTAACGTCGTGATTATTGGTGTAGTAATATGGAAGTTAAGTCACTAATTGTTCTGAAAGAAACTGCAAGCAAAAGGTGCTTGCGGAAGTGCAAATTAGGTCCAAATTTCACACCAAAATGACATCATGGAGACTAGAATTATACTTCCTGGACAGGCAGGCATGGACTATGTGGCGCACAGCCACGTTCGGTGGAAATTGTCTTTCTTCGTGCTGTGGGCGTCGCACTGTTTACAGGCAGATGAGAATTTCATGACTCACCTAATGGACACTCCTTGTCCATAGAAGTGGGAAGCGGCGTCAGTGTACGCCTGACTACCCACGTGTGTTTCGACCAACGTCCGGGAAATCAATAGAAATTATAGCGTCTCCAGCCATCGTCAAAGACTGTGTCTGTTATAATACCGAGTTCCGCTTTTTCACAAAACACTTTCTTTTCGTAAGTTAATTTTCTTGCCTAACAGTGTTTCGGAACATCTTTCCCATCATCAGGAAAGTTTAATCTGCCATGAAGTTTCACAAAGTTTTTTATGTTGTTAAAATCTTAATTACAAATGGTTTTGTTTCATACAATCCTCATTGGCTGGGTGCACAGCCTTTCATATTTCGTTTAACAGTTCTGCTGTGAAAAGTAAGACAAAAAGCTTTGCACATGCCATTTTTAGTAACTATACTGAATATTTTATTCAGTGGGCGGTGGGGTGTTATGTGGCCCAAAACGAAATTTTCGGGTCGCTCTGTGTCTTCGAATCAATCACACAGGCGAAATACGTCCCTGAAGTTAAAATAATAATATCTGCAGGAACGAAAATTATAGAAAGTGCTTTGGTACAAGTGATTACTGTAAAGAAATTCACTGACAGAAATTGGTAGCACGTGTGTTTAAATCCATGAAGTGTTAGAAACTCCGGTGGCAGTTACCAATTTGCTCATAACGACTTGAGAACGCCTCAGTTTATTAAAAGTCTGTCTCATCTCTTGCGGAAAACACTGTGCTCGGATTATTAGAATCGGACAGTAATTGTTCACGAGAGATCAGGTTTGGTACAACTGAAGCAGAACAATCTAAATTAATTATCACGAAGAGAAAGGCAATCATTTGCTCATAACAATTTGAGGAAACTTAAACCGAACTGCTACCGTAAAAGTTCAAATCTAGCTGCCCTGCAGCGGTGGAATAGCTTGCGTGTCTCAAGGACGCAGATAACTGTACCATAGATGCCATATAAGTGGAGGGGTACCTGTGGAAAAGGACGACCGACGTAATGTAAGTGAAGACAGGCAGCAGCCATTTCAGGAATGGCATGGGGAACAGTGTGTATGCTTCACTGATCTGGCCTTGTGTTATTACCAAATGGGCCATGTCATGTTGAAACTGCGAACATCTAAATGAGAGGGAAACTGCACTATTCTAAACACTTAGGGGAACATGAATTTGGGTATCTTCCACACTCCGTTGAGCAATGACTGAGAACTCAGTGTGTTAGAAAATTATAGTTCAATTTTTCGCAAATTAAGTACTCAACACAACACCATTACATCCTCGATCGTTTGCATAAAAAGAACTGAAATGTCGGCGAGGTGTCCAAAAAAATGTGGAAACAATCGTTGATTTCATCATGCCGGGTACTTTTCATTGCCCTTTGAGAGATTCAGTACCGTTTATGCCCTCCGTGGGCGTTTATCACTGCCTGAAACACCTATGTGGCATGCTCCGTTTAAGTCAACGGAGGTCACGGTGAGGTATCCGTTCCCATTCTTCAGTGAGAGCCCATGAGAGGTGCTTGGAGAATCTGTGGAGGAGCAGGACACCCACGAATACGTCTGTCAAGCATGTTTCAAATACGCAAGTTGGGGTTCAGGTCGGTTCTAACCGCCGGCCATTCACTTACTTCAATATCCATTCTTCGCAAGAGGTCGTTGTGAAGCCCGCTGCATGAACCTGGCATTCGAAGGAATTCAGGGCCACCACCGTATGCAGCAGTCACCAGATCTGTTCGATGGAGCATTTAGCGGTAAGGAGACTGTAGGCATCGACGAGATCCGTATGGCTGTAAACAATGATGCCGCCCCACAACAGCAGAGAACCTTGGACGTCTGTCGATTTCCTGGACAACTTTTGCACGTACTGCATACCACGGGTCTCCGCACACGAATACTGCCATCACCTCGTTCCAGAGGAAATCTGGTCTCGCCTGTGGATAACACTTTTCGCCATTGATGAAGCTGCTCGTTATCATGGGAACAGCGGACCTGAAGGCGACCTACAAATCGTTGTGTGAAGCGGTGTACTCGAACAGGACATCTGGATTGTGCGGAACGTGTGGAACCCGTGGTTTAGGGGTAGCGTCTTTGATTCGTAATCAAAACTTCTTCGGTCCGGGTTCGAATTCAATGCTTTTGTTCAATCACCATCCGCGTTATTTTGATCATTGAGCAATAGGCGTTTATGTGTCGATTGTCATCCAAAAAATATACGTCTTGCAACAAAAAATTCATTTTTGATACCACTGCACAACCAACATAAATAAGATTGTTTCATCTTTTCTTTCTTAAACGATGGATAGGCATTTTAAAATGATTGATTATTACAATAGATAAATCAAAATAATGAAATTCCCATCACAAAGATTCAGAGTCGAAAAAGAATGATGGGAAGAAAAAAAAGGATAAAAGATCCCGCCGCTGCTTAAATTTTTATTAATAGTCATCACTGGCGGCCGAAGACTTCCCGCATAAGAAGTCAGCCTCATTCTGCCAATGGCCTTGACAAAGAGGGCGGAGGAGCGGACAGAGGTTCAGGACACTCCCTTGTTCTAGGGGTGGGAAACTGCCCCTAGAGGCGGAAGAATCAGCAATGATCAACGGCACGAGGATGCAGAAGGCAATGGAAACCACGGCATTAAAGACACGTAACGTATATCCACAGGACATGTGGCCTGTAATTGAAGAAGTGTAATGATTATGTCTCCGCTGGCAAAAGATTCCTGAATAGTCCCCCACACGGATCTCCGGGATAACGTTCTACGAGTTGGGGCTTGGAATTTCAGAAGCTCGAGTGTGGTAAGGAAAATAGAAAATCTGTAAAGGGGAATGCAAAGGCACAATCTAGATATAGTAGGGGTCAGTGAAGTGAAGTGGAGAGAAGAAAAGGATTTCTCGTCAGATGAGTATAGGATAATATCAAAACCAGCAGAAAATGGCATAACAGGAGAAGGATTCGTTATGAATTGGAGGGTAGGGCACAGTGTGAGTTTCTGTGAACAGTTCAGTGACAGGGTTGTTCTTATTAGAATCGACAGTAAACAACACCCACAACAATAGTTCAGGTATACATGCCGACGTCGCAGCCTGAAGGTGAAGAGACAGAGAAACTGAATGGGCGTATTGAAAGCGTAATACAGTATGTAAAGGGGGGTGAAAATCTAATAGTCATGGGGGACTGGAATGTAGTTGTAGGGGAAGGAGTAGAATAAAATGTTGCAGGAGAATATGGGATTGGGACAAGGAATTAGAGAGGAGAAAGAATAATAGAGTTCTGTAACAAGTTTCAGCTAGTAATAGCGAATACCCTGTTCAATAATCATAAGATGAGGACGTATAGTCGGCCTCTGTGACCGAGCGGTTGTAGGCGCTTCAATCCGGAACAGCGCTTCTGCTACGGTCGCAGGTTCGAATCCTGCCTCGGGCATGGGCATGGATATGTGTGATGATGTCCTTAGGTTAGCTAGGCTTAAGTAGTTCGACGTTTAGAGGACTGATGACCTTAGATGTCAAGTCCCGTAGTTGTTAGAGCCATTTGAACCATTTGTGGACGTATACTTGGAAAGGGCCGGGTGACACGGGAAGATTTCAGCTAGATTACATCATGGTCAGACAGAGATTCCGAAATCAGATACTGGTAAGCCGGCCGCGGTGGTCTAGCGGTTCTAGGCGCTCAGTCCGGAAACGCGCGGCTGCTACGGTCGCAGGTTCGAATCCTGCCTCGGGCATGGATGTGTGTGATGTCCTTAGGTTAGTTAGGTTTAAGTTGTTCTGAGTTCTAGGGGACTGATGACCACAGACGTTAAGTCCCATAGTGCTCACAGCCATTTGAACCATTTTGAAGATACTGGATGGGAAGGCGCACCCAGGAGCAGATATAGACTCAGATCACAATATAGTAGGGATGAAGGGTAGGCTGAAGTTTAACACATTAGTCAGGAAGAATCAATACGCAAAGAAGTGGGATACAGAAGTACTAAGAAATAACGAGATACGCTTGAAGTTCTCAAGGCTATAGATACAGCAATAAGGAATAGCTCGGTAGGCAGTACAGGTGAAGAGGAATGGATATCTCTAAAAAGGGTCATCACAGAAGTTGGGAAGGAAAACAATGGTAGAAAGAAGATAACTGCAAAGAAACCAGGGGTAACAGAAGAAATAATTCAGTTGATTAGTGAAAGCGGGAAGTACAAAAATTTTCCGGGAAACTCAGGAATACAAAAATACAAATCGCCGAGGAATGAAATAAATAGGAAGTGCATGGAGGCTAAGACGAAATGGCTGCAGGAAAAACGTATAGACATCAAAAAAGGAATGACTGTCGGAAAGAGAGACTCAGCAGACGAGAAAGTCAAAACAGCCTTTGGTGACATTAAAAGCAAGGGAGGTAACATTAAAAGTGCAACGGGAATTCCACAGTTAAATGCAGAGGAAAGAGCGGATAGGTGGGAAGAATACATTGAAAGCCTCTATGAGGGGGAAGATTTGTCTGATGTGATAGAGGAAGAAACATGAGTCGATTTAGAAGAAATAGGGGATCCAGAATTTAAAAGAGCTTTGGGGGACTTAAGGTAAAATAAGGAAGAAGGGCTGGATAACATTCCATCAGAATTTCTAAAGTCATTGGAGGACGTGGCAACAAAACGCCTATACACGTTGGTGTGTAGAATGTACGAGTCTGGCGACATACCATCTGACTTTCGAAGAAGCATCACCCACACAATTCCGAAGACGGCAAGAGCTAACAAGTGAAAGAATTATCGCACAATCAGCTTATCAACTCATGCATCCAAGTTGCTTACGAGAATTATATACAGAAGAATGGAAAAGAAAATTGAGGATGCCCTAGATGACGATCAGTTTGGCTTTAGGAAAGGTAAGGTCACGAGAGAGGCAATTCTGACTTTGCGGTTAGTAACTGTTCAATCTGTACATCGATGATGCAATAAATGAAGTAAAAGGAAGTTTCAGGAGTGGAATTAAAATTCAAGGTGAAATATATGATACGATTCGCTGATGATATTGTTATCCTAAGTGAAAGTGAAGGAGAATTACATGATCTGCTGAACGAAATGAAAAGTCTAATGAGTGCACAGTGTGGACTGAGAGTAAACTGAAGAAAGACGAAGGTAATGAGAAGTAGTAGAAACGAGAACAGCGAGAAACTTAACATCAGAATTGATGGTCACGAAGTAGATCAAGTTAAGGAATTCTGCTACATAGGCAGTAAAATAACCATTGACCGACAGAGGACGGAGGACATCAAAAGCAGACTAGCTATGGCAAAAAAAGGCATTCTTGGCCAAGAGAAGTCTACTAATGTCAAATATCCACCTTAATTTGAGAAACAAATTTCTGAGAATTGACGTCTGGACTATAGCATTGTATGGTAGTGAAACATGGACTGTGGGTAAACCTGAACAGAAGAGAAGCACTTGGGATGTGGTGCTATAGACGAATGTTGAAAATTAGGTGGACTGATAAGGTAAGGAATGACGAGGTTCTACGCAGAATTGTAGAGGAAAGGAATATGTGGGAAGCACTGATAAGGAGAAGGGACAGAATGATAGGATATCTGTTTTTTTAAGACATGAGGAAATGACTTCCACGGTACTAGAGGGAGCTGTAGAGGGCAAAAACTGTAGAGGAAGACAGCGACTGGAATACGTCAAGCAAATAATTGATGACTTAGTTTGCAAGTGCTACTCTGAGATGAAGAAGTTAGCACAGGAGAGGAATTCGTGGCGGGCAGCAACAAACCAGTCAGATCATTACTGTCTGATCGGACACAGCGCCTCCAGTGACCATTTTGAGATCGTCTTGCTGTGCTCTGGCGATATCTGTACGACGCCGCAACGCAGAGTTGGCCAGATATCCGGGTTCATGGTGGGCTATAATGGGTCAGCGTCCTTGTCCAACTCGTATTGTGTACTGACCTGATTCCCTGAAGCACTTCCAAAACCTATGGACCATCCATGGAGAGACACTGGCATCTGCAGCAACACGACCGAAAGTCTATCCTGTATGGATTAAACAGACCACCCTTGCAATTTGTACTGCATTAAGATGTCTCTCTGCATGTGACCCGTGGAACACAACGTCCAAAAATGACTGCCGTCTCCGTAACTCACTGGAAAACACTGGGACACCGGTACTCGATTTCTTCCGAGAGATCACCTGACGTTATAACGTGTAATACAGCCAACAGAAAGCGAATGATTTTAACTGTTACCCACATTGACAGCGAAGATCTCAAGTCTTACAATAAGACCACAGGTACCACCTGCATCGATATTGATTTAACATAGCGGACATTGAAATATATGTTCCCCTAATTCTTTTGAACAGTGTGTAATAAATGTGAGGACATCTAGATCTACTGCATGTCTTAATGATTATGGCATCCTTTCAGATAAAATGTTCTGGAGCAAAATGTTCATCCATTAGAATTTCATGGCCAGGGACTACTCAGAAGGATACTGTCATCGCTGAAAACAAATTCTGCGTCCCACGGATCTGACTTTGGGGTTTAAAGCCCTTCATGGGTTAGGTATGCTACAGGCTTTGAAAACGGAAATAGATAGTTTGAACTAAATAAGTGGGGATTAGTGAAGTGCGGTGGTAAGAAGAGCAGAGTAAACACTGGTGTAAGGCATGCTGACACTGAGCTGATGGTTTGAATGGCTCTGAGCACTATGGGACTTAACTTCTGAGGTCATCAGTCCCCTAGAACGTAGAACTACTTAAACCTAACTAACCTAAGGACATCACACACATCCATGCCCTAGGCAGGATTCGAACCTGCGACCGTAGCGGTCTCGCGGTACCAGACTATAGAGCCTAGAACCGCTCGGCCATCCCGGCCGGCTAACACTGAGCTGAACAAGATGCTACAGACAGAGGCAAAATCTCACATGAGTGTTGTTCCAGTTGATGCTATTGGTATGTGGGGATACACTACATACGGCCTGCACATAAATAGGGAGGAGAAAGGTAAGTTAGCTTCTCTATTAGCAGATACGTAAGGGGCGGCCACAGTCACACAAAGGATGGTCCCTGTGGTTAATGGGACCAGGCAGCCAGGATTTTTTTAAGTTAAAGCCGAAGAAAAAATTATTCTACAGTAATAATAAAAGGGTATCGTAATCATAACTCCGTGTTTACCTTTTTTTTTAATGTTGCTAAATGTGTGATAATAGTTATCGATAAATCGCTCACACAGTCACATGAAAACTTTCGAAGACTAACCATGTCATCGCAAATGATGCCGTTAACGGTCAGTTACAGCTTAAACAAAAGCTCCTGTAAACGCATCAGTGTGAGGATGATGTTGGATCGTGAGTTTTATCCAGTGGTAGCATGCAAAAATCGGCGATATGGTGACATTTTAGTTATCCCTAGAGGAGTGGTATCGTCTATGTCGTGCCTCAATGGTTTCCTGTTTTTTTCCTTCCCCTCATATAGGTATGAAACGAGTGCTACTTTGCCTTCATCTACTTGTTTAAACTTTTTATCAAGGTCATCCAACTACCCACTTCTCCCATCCGAAGTACATGCAAGAAGAACGTTGTAAACAGGAAAGTTCTGTGCTTGTTTTATGCCTTGTATGCCTGTGAGTTTATGCCCCAACCGAATCCTGTAGGTGGTCACAGAACGATTCATGTGTTTGTCCTACGCAAGACCGTTTCAGTATATGTCAAACCTAGAGACAGTATTTACAATATGCTCCATTGTTCTCTAAAGCAATCTCTTCCATGTAGTACAATAATGCATAACTTACTTACAGCTGTTTGCGATGGTATCTCGACAGAGATCCTGTGTTATTTCCAAATTCAAAAGGTAATAGTTATCTGCACGAATCTGCTCCAGTTTCCCAGTCAGCTCATCCATTAGAAAATCCATTTTAACGTCGACTTATTCCACTTTATATGGTATAGCCCCCGGATTTCTATATTTCTTCGAAATGATTTCCATTGCTTCCCTGCTGATTTTTTCCAGCATTCCTCTTGCTACCACACCATCATTCCCATGTAGCAGAACGGTAGTTTTGCCTTGAATTAATGTCTCGCAGTGACGAACCTGGAGAATTTATTACGTAAATAACAGTTAATTGACACACAAATCACCTGTTTTAACATTATTGACCTTTCCTTTTCTAACCGCTCCTGACGTCCAATTGATCATAGGTTTTAAGTACCATAATGTTAGCGCAGAATGGTTCTGTAAAGGTGTAAGCAAATTTAAATTCTTGCTACAAAAGGGCAGACTACTTTCTGTGTAATCTATGTTTCCAATGTGAGTAATATGATCGTCCAGGTTCTACAGCAATAACCAAAGCATTCATCACTTGCTCTTGTCTCCCGCCTTAATAGCAAAGGGACATTTAGCGCTTTGTAAAAATCCCTGTTGCCACTTCCGCTACCACACAAGGTTGATTAGTCGTGGCTGTTAAGCTTACTTACATACTCTAAAAAACGAAGCTAAGGCCACTGTATCGAGTTACCGCTCCACAGGAGCTGTTCCATAAGTTATCGTTAATACTGGAGTGATTGACACACGGTACAGTAAAGCACGTTGTAGATATTGTTCGTTGGTGCTGATATCAACAGTATTGCACAGGATTAAACACAGAATCCTACCTGCTCCCAGTTATAAGATTTCACTGTGGCGTAACCTGGTAACATCCTAACTCACCAGAAAACGTCCTACAAAGTATAAAATAAATAAATAAATAAAATAAAATATTAATTATGTATAATAGTGATAGTGATTGGTTGTAATAAACGTTGCCTTATCTGGAACGTGGACGTTTAATTATTCGGTATCAGACGCTTGACAATGGCTATTTGGAAAAGGCAATGTAACTCGTAGTTGACCGTGAAAGAAAACTGAAATAATCGGACTTCGTAATTAAATCGTTTCCAAAGACTGCTGCGGTAGGTACGGACTCATGATCTAATCTCAATATTAGAATGATTTGCCAGCCATGCCAATACGTCGTACAGAGGTGATTGTCTACTAAACATAAAAAAGTTACACAGTTAGTTAAATCAGATATATTCAATGAAATAGCCTACAGTTCATAATCCTACTTACTTTTATAAATATAAATTCATTACAGAATCGAGTGCCTAGTGTGGTTGCAACTCGCAGTATTCTTCTATAACATGAAAATATGGCGGTGTGCCAGACAATAAAATAAAATACGTGCTTCTCGCACCACTTCTACCTGAGCTCTCTCTCTTCTCTTAAACAGACATAAGAGTAACGTAATTATTCTTTTGTCTTTATCAGCGACACAGCGCTGCAGTTGTGTGCCATAGGCTTTATTTATTAGTCACTGATTATTTATTTAATTAATATTTCGCGTTTCCGCGGAAACTCACGCTCGGCATGCAAATGTGCCTTTATATTGCCCCCTGAATTGCGAGGCGAAAGGACACACCTGCAGGCGAGCAATTCACCTAAAGGCACAAGAAAATCTAAGTTATCTACAACTATTCACATGACTTACATTACACACATTATACACATTATATACAAAATTTCAATGACGCGGGTGCGCCGTAAAAGTTCTTATGTTGGCAGATAGAGTGCGCGCATGCGCAGAAGCGTCTGTGTGACTCCGGCAGTGCCGTTATATCATACAGTTAGATCACGCGGCACAGTAATGCAGTTCATATTGTTCGTGTGCGCGCGTATCTTAGTCGTTGCACAAAGAAAATATTCAAACAAGATTACATATGAAGACTACATTCTATGACAGGTAACTTAGTTTTAAATTTACAATATTTGTTATATCACAATACAACTCAGATTGTTGAATGTTCTTAGTTACATAGTATTGTTTTGAAATACTTCAAAGAAAAATGTCCGTATGTTTCAGCTGCGTCGACCTATTCACATCGTGTCGTTATTACAGTTCATATTCATCTGCTGCGCAATAATTTTTTCACAGGTTAGTATCATCGTTGTATAACAACGTGATTAAAACATAAGCGTGTCCATTTCCATTTCCATTATAGTCGTTGTGATGCAGTTCGTTGTGACTAAAAAACATTGTTTATTACAGATCTGACGTGACCCGTTAGTAATTGGTCCACGTGCAGTTCGTTTTTTACATTCCGTGGAAGCTTGGTTGCAGAACCTCGGACGGCACATAGCTGGCGTGGATCCTTGGACAGTCCAGGTAAGAGTGTCCATCACATTTCGAGAACATTTCATTCCCTGAAGTTCCAACCACAATTCTTCCACCCGTCGTGTTGTTTTCTGGACAGGCACTTTGTGTCCGTTTAATCCAGTTAACATCTTGAAGTTAGGTACTGTAGTATTGTCACTAGACGATGCACGAATTATGCACTTCACATTTTCAGTTTTTTTTTGCTGAATATAGCTCACCTAAATGTTCGTAGTTATTAATCAAAGAAATGGTTCATCGCGTTTACATAGGTACGATGCATAATGAATGTCATTAACAGTTTCTTTCCCATAGGTTTCTGCGTAGTTGCAGTGTTAGTAATGTTCATTAATGTCCGTGAACAATGGTTCACTATGCAATAACCTTTTGGCACTCGTTTTGTTCAAATTTCTTTTACATAGTAACAGTTACATTATACATCATTGAAAGAGAAGAAAAAATATATAAGTAATCATACATACACACGTCACATATTTTCTTAGCATAAATATAATACAGTTGCACATAAACATGTTTACATCATTATTACATAGCTATAAATTATCTCATTGTGTCACATTTGATTACATGAATTGCAGATATTTACGTCCTCTTTATCAGTTTTGCTGCGATTTTATCGATGTTTATTTTGTGATATCATCTGAAATTAAGATAGGTTAGACACAACATTCATTACATCAGTAGGCAAGACCAGGCGTTTTCACTACTCAATAAATATTCAAAATAATAAGAGACGGAAAACTGTTCGATTCCTCGCGTTTTGTGCGTGTGTGTATAGTGTCTGTGTGGCCTTGGCTACTGGTAGATGCTTTTCTTGCTGAGAGATGTGCGTCTAAACTATTTCTCGAAGTAAAAGATCGCTTCACAGATGACGTCTGTCGGTTCGTCAGGTGTCATACCAAGTCAGTGGTACCTACAGTCACAAATGTTCCGTGAAAAATTTATGTATCATTCACTGCTACGTAATCATAAATTTTACTTTAATATTCAGTCTTCTCGGTGGTGCCGCGGCGTTGAAAGAAATGTTCTTCTGTCTTCAACTGCGTCACTGGAACCGCTGAAATGAAAACTTCTATACTGCTTATTATCTGTGCTGTAGCAAACAGAGTTTTGCGAGTTGCTTAGCAATATTTTCATGGGTATGACTTTGACATTATTTAGCATGAAATGCTCTAAGATCTCGGTGTGCGTATAGCCCAATAATTTTGTTAGTTCTAGGATGTTGTAAGTTTACAAGTTAACAAAAATGTCAGGGCCTGGTGATCGGTATAAATTACTGTATGTTTTCCAAATAAATAATAATTGAATTTCTTGAATGCCCAGACTATGGAAAGTGTTTCTAACTCAGTAGTGCAGTATGTACGCTCACATTCAGTTAGAGTACGACTTGCAAACCCAATAATTCTTATCTGTTCCTTTTCCTTATTCTTTACAACTTGAAATAAGCAACAGCCCAAGCCAGTACGTGAAGCGTCACAAGTCATACAAAAATCTAAATTGAAATTTGGATGGCTCAATATGTTTGCATTCACTAAAACATGTTTAATTGTATTAAAGTCATTCTGGCACTGTTCCGACCAGATCCAAACTTGATTCTTTCTGAGTAGATTTAGCAGATGTTTACTGTTCAAAAGTGGTTGTGGCAAAAAACGTCTGAAAAATGAACATAGCCCAAGGAATGATTTTAACTGCTTTTTAGTTCGAGGGCTAGGAAAGTTTCTGATAGCAACTAATTTACTGGGATCAGGACGTATGCCCTGTGAATTAATGATATGTCCTAAATATTTTATCTCACTGCAACCAAATTTTGATTTTCTAAGATTGGCTGTGACTCCAGCTTGTGCAAATTTTTCTAAAATTCTTTGAAGTGTGTCAACGTGTTCATTCCAAGACTGTGTAGCTATCAGTATATCATCTACATAGTGTGTGACTGTCTCAACTAAATCATCGCCAAGCACGGTATCCAGGGCTGTAATGAATACCCCAGAACTGACATTCAATCCGAAGGGTAGAACACAAAACTGATAGGTTCGCCCACCGAACATAAATGCAGTATATTTCCGAGAATCAGGAGTGATACCTACTTGCCAAAATGAATTAGCGAGATCTATTGTGGAAAAATATTTTGCATCTAGAAATTTTTGTAATTGCTCTTCTAAATTTTCGGGTTTTGTGTGAACCGGTAAAATTATTTCATTAATTGCTCGTGCGTCTAACACTAGCCTAATGCTACCATTTGATTTTTTGACAACAAGTAGAGGACTACAGTAAGGTGAGGTGGATGGTTCAATGACCTTCCAGTCTAACATTTGTTTTAATTCTTGCCACACAGCAGGTCGTTGAGATAACGGTACGTTATATGTCTTGTGGTAGAAGATCTTGTGAGGCTTAACTTCAATCCTGTACACATACGTGTTGATAAAACCTAATCGTTTGGTAAAAACTTGTAAATATTTGGATAACACTTCCTGTAGTTTTATACGTTCATGTACACTGAGAGCTGTAGCTTCATTTATCTTATGATCAAGCAATGTTTTCAAGTCCATTAGCTCTGTGTCAGATGAGTGTGTGTGCGTGTCTTGAATGTCATTGTCAAGTACTAACTGAACCTTGTACCCTGTACAGTGTTTGTCATGCTTTAGAGTTCTCCTGTCCAAATCAATAATAATTACACTGCCTTTATCATTTAAAATGCATTTACCTTTGGAGAAGTCTATAATGCAGTCCTTCTCGCTCATAATATCTATTCCTAATATGCAATTTGTCACAAGGTTTTGTACAACCAGGAATGGCCATTGTACGGTTCCATTCCCTATTTTAATGTTTACAAAAACTTGCTTCGTAACCCTACATGACTTATTACCTAGAGCAGTAGTTATTTTACAGTTTTGAGCAGGAAACTCAGGCACAGGCTCCAATTCACACATCTTTTTATAGAAATTAAAAGACAAAACGCTCACAGCTGCACCTGTATCTAAGATAATAGTAGTTGGAATCCCACCTACTACACCAGTAGTAGATGCTAAAACAATTTCATTTGTGTTTGAACGACATTGTGTACTGTCTTGCAAAAGTTCATCTGATATATTGTCATTATGGTTGTATCTTATAAATAAAACAGGTAGTTTTTGTTTAGAATTATTAGGCATATCATTATTTTGTTGTTCAATTGTGGTGTCAAATAACTGATTAACATTGAAGTCGCCCCCCAAGAATTCTTCAGCCACGACCAGGGGCATAGAAGTGACTGTTTCTAGTTTGTTGGATTAGCATTTGTACTAGGTACTGACACAGATTGAGGTTGTGTATCAGGTGTCATTTCTATTATATTCACATTCGTATATTGCCTATTGTGATCTCCAAACTTTTGCGGTTGTTGTTGCTGTTGCGCATTATAACTTACCTGTCGGTCGTAAGGTATGCTCCAATTTTGTCCTGGTGGCTGCTGTGGTAAAGCAGTGTTTGAATGAAAGTATTGATCGCTACGAGTCCAGCCTTGATGCTGTCTTGGCTCGTAGTTATTATTATTTCTGTTTCTGTTTGTGTTTTTGTTGTTGCCTATGTATCCGTTGTTACCGTTGTAGTTATTACCGCGGTGCCTTTTGTATGGATTGCCGCATGAAGTGTTATTACTGTTGTAACTATTGTTTGTATTGGAATACGCGTGTTGATTTTGATTTCCGTATTGAGACGGCATGTGAGTTTGCTGTTTTTGTTGTACCGCGTATCCAACTGTGGGCGCGCCAGAATTGAGATGGCAAGCCAGCATGTTTTGCATACCACTAGTATAAACATTGTGGCTGCTGTTTTGCCGCGCGAAGCGCTGATCTTCTAGTAACATGTCGACCGAATCTAAAGCTGTTAAAAAATAGTCTGGATCGTCATCCGGAATATGTAAGAGTTTTTCTTTAATGTTGAAAGGCAATTTGGCCTTCAACGCACGGAGTATATCACGTGTTGCGACTGGTTCGTCTAAAAAGTGTCCCATGTTCAAGTATTTTTCAAAATATCTGCGTAAGTTGCCATTTTTACTGTTAAAAGTTTCAGGTTCTAGAATTTGTCTTCTGAGTCGCTCCTGGACGGATTGCGACCAGAATTTGTTCAGAAAAGCACGCTCAAACTCACTGTACGTGGTACATACGTCAGCTTGACTGTATGCCCAGACAGCTGCATCGCCTTGGATGTAACCGACAATATATGAAATCTTTTTCCGGTCACTCCAAGTGCGTGGAAATGCGTTACTAAAAGATTTAAGAAAAATCACCGGATGAATGGTTCGTTTTTCTGGGATAAAAGCCTGAAATTGCCTGTGTTTTATTAAGCTTTCTTCTTCCTTTGCATTATGATATGGATTTGTTCCACTGTAATTACTGCAATGTTCAGCTGGCGAGTAATTATGATAATGTTGCTGTGGTTTACCATGATAATAGCTTGTGTTTGTGGTTGCACGTCGTGGTGTGTGTTGTAGTCGTGGTGTGTTTTGTTCTTGTGTGTTTGTCGTGTGCGGTATGTGTGCGTCATACTCGAATGTATATTGGTTTCTGAACTGTACATTTTACTGATATTTTCGTTACATTCAGACTGTGGTTGATCGGTGAATTGTCTAATGGGTGCAGTGACGGATTGTACTGCGTCACTAATCAGCTGTTTGTTATTACTGATGCATTCCGCTACGGAGTCGTGCACAATTGTTGGTAAATTTTCACGTATGCATCTATCAAAATGTTTGTCTTTGTTCTCTACCCAATCATGAAATTCTTTATTAATATTTTGAAAATGAGCTGTGGCATCAGATTGTAAGATGTCAGTCAGGTGTTGTTCAACATCGTCAAATTTATTCTGCACGTCAATAATTCGTTTTTCAAGGTTCTCGTGTACTGAAGGATATGTTTGAATTTGTTCAGTAAGAGCTTCACACGTGACATTAAGGTTTTTTACTTGTGTCTGTAAAAGTGCTACGTCATTTGTAGTCTTTTCTTGTATCGTATTAAGCTTGGAAAATTTCGTACTGAGTTCAGTCATCTGTTTGGTCAGTGTGGCGTCTATAAGTTCCACACGTTTACACAAAGTGTCACTACCTGTCTTGAGTACTATGAGATCAGATTTAATTTCGTCATTTTGTGTCTTTAACTGTTCATTTTGTGTCTTTAAGGTTGCCATGTTTTCCGCGTTCTGTTTCATTAACATTGTAACATGTTGGCAATGTTTACTGTTTGCAAGGTCTCTGCCCCCGCCGCGTCATTAGACGTGACGTCATGTATTAACATGGGCTCTGACTGAGACTTTGAAATTTTTGGGGTGGACGGCCTATTGTCAAAATTTCCGTTAACACTTGCGTCAATATTTGATGAATCGTCACTACCGGTTGCTGTCGTAAAGTCATTTTCTAACACTTGTCTCTCGTCCGAGTCGGATTGCGTCTGAATAGTATGTCTTTGCTGTTCCATCCTTGCGTATTGTTTTCTAGTTATGACCATGCCACACGTGATATATGTTTCAAGAAAATAATGTTTGACACTGGTTTTAAAATAAAATGCAGTTGAGCATGAATCGCTCGTAGCAACAATGGCTGTTTGTTAATTTAAAAATGTAGACTGAATATCGGATTATTCTTAATGGCTGCTGGCCATGTTACAACGTATCGTACAGAAGTCGGTCATATTGTACACTCGTGTATTGGTATTGTTGCAGGAGTTATTGTTGAAGGAAAAGTACTGAGAATGAAATTTATCACTGAAAACTGCTACGCGCGAAAGAAATACTACAGAATCTACTGAAGGGCTAATACATTGAATTATGCGTCTGGTCAAGCCTGCCAATGCAAAGATGCTGCGTCTTACCTTATTTTGCTGGAAGCTTCATTGTGTCTTCCCGCAAAATTTTATAATTGGCAAATATCTTCAGATTTTTGTTATTTCTCATATAGTCAAGTCCAGGTCCAGAAAGTTGATTTTTCACATGAAACAAAGAGAACAATGTAACAAATGACAAAATAACAAGTCCGACACGCAGTCGCCAATATAAAATAAATAAATAAAATAAAATAAAATATTAATTATGTATAATAGTGATAGTGATTGGTTGTAATAAACGTTGCCTTATCTGGAACGTGGACGTTTAATTATTCGGTATCAGACGCTTGACAATGGCTATTTGGAAAAGGCAATGTAACTCGTAGTTGACCGTGAAAGAAAACTGAAATAATCGGACTTCGTAATTAAATCGTTTCCAAAGACTGCTGCGGTAGGTACGGACTCATGATCTAATCTCAATATTAGAATGATTTGCCAGCCATGCCAATACGTCGTACAGAGGTGATTGTCTACTAAACATAAAAAAGTTACACAGTTAGTTAAATCAGATATATTCAATGAAATAGCCTACAGTTCATAATCCTACTTACTTTTATAAATATAAATTCATTACAGAATCGAGTGCCTAGTGTGGTTGCAACTCGCAGTATTCTTCTATAACATGAAAATATGGCGGTGTGCCAGACAATAAAATAAAATACGTGCTTCTCGCACCACTTCTACCTGAGCTCTCTCTCTTCTCTTAAACAGACATAAGAGTAACGTAATTATTCTTTTGTCTTTATCAGCGACACAGCGCTGCAGTTGTGTGCCATAGGCTTTATTTATTAGTCACTGATTATTTATTTAATTAATATTTCGCGTTTCCGCGGAAACTCACGCTCGGCATGCAAATGTGCCTTTATAAAAGTTCGCTGTTCACAAAGTTCTTTTTACGTCCATCTACTTCAGATGGGACAATTTGGTACATGGATAATATTTAAAAGTACCAAAACTAATATCTGAAGGGAAGGCAAGGCTACTTTCGGATTTAAATAAACATACGCCATTCGCTGGCGTGTTTACACAATTTTTATGTACGCCTTCCATTGGTGTATTTACAGATGTCATTAGCTATTCGTTGGTCAGTATTTCAGGTGCACCCTATTTTTTAACAAAATAATACAGGAGACTGGAAACATTTATTTTTTCATATTTTTATAATTTCACCTACCAGTGTATTATTTTGCAAACAAAAGTGCTCTACTGAATGACAGAACCATATACATATGTGACATTCACAACTGCATCAACTGTAATATGTCATGGCAAGAAAGGTGCTGACGGATGCTGACCCAGCATTTCTGGCCAGAACTCTCACTTGTCAATTCCAAAAGAATTACGTACATATTAAAAGCAAGGGTGATAAAGTGCGTCCTGATTTTAAACCTTGATTGGTACTCTGCATACCTACATGATTAGTTTTGCCTCCAATAGAATATGTGTGACTTGTCATTCATATTGCGCCGTTTATCCGTTCGTGAACCTACTGTCGACGGAAGCTTTTCCTCCATTGTTCTTCTGCACACTGTAACCTAGCAAAGAGAGCTATCGCATCACGCCAGAATGCGTAGAATCTGCCGCCCGCAAGATTTAAGAGCGAAGCGTGTGCAGTCTTGCCTTCAGTGAGTGTCTCTCGCTTAGTGGCTTTAAGTCATTTTTTTTTTCTTTTTTGGTTAACCTCCTGACTCGGCCTGAACATGCTGTGGTTTGAAGGGTCGGGCTAATGGCAGAAAGATCAGAGCTGCGGACAATAGCAGTTGCCCACTTCATTCACGGCATCGCGAGCGCACCACAGAACAAAATTCAGTTCGGTGGGAAACATTCTGAAAAAACCCATTTCAGCTTTGCTGTCTCCCGCAGTAGAATGACTTGCGTAATTCCGTTGACGGTCGCTGCAAGATAGACTACTATTAACATTTGCTATTTACTTAATTAGTTGGTTATTTACATGTTCCATAGATGATTTGAAAGATTATTTTGTCGAAATGACGTGAAACCAATTAGTTCACAAGTTACGCTTATGCATACATGATTAGTGTTACTATTAATGAACATACCTGTTAGTCCTACTCTTGGCACATCACTTACGAACTAGATTTTTTTAGGCAGCCTTTTTTCAAATAGAAATTTGGTTATGGAATAGAAGGAGTTGTATAAGTCTACTGATTTTAGGTTTGATTTAAATCTTTCTTTGCTACCTTCAGTAATTTTCTGTTATTGGGAAAATGAACAGTTTCCCCATATTATCTTTCTGTGGTACTGACGGCTTCGATAATGGCTAATAAAGGGCAATTTTTCCTCTAGTGTTGTAGATATTGAAACCACTGTTCTTACCAAGTTGTGATGAATGTTTTACAACGAATTTCAAACACTAGTAATTATAGAAGATCAAAGGTAGCTCAACTTGATGGTTTGAAAAGCTCAGTAATACATTTCTTTCACTTGAGACTTTCGGCAACATGTGTACTCAAAAAAAAATAAAAGTGTATGAAATCTTATGGGACTTTAAGTACTAAGGCCATCATTCCCCAAGCTTAAACACTACTTAACCTAAATTATCCTAAGGACAAACACACACACTCATGTCCGAGGGAGGACTCGAACCTCCGCCGGAACCAGCCACACAGTCCATGACTGCAGCGACTGAGACCGCTCGGCTAATCCCGCGCGGCTGTACTAAAAAAATTGGAGCATTCTGTTCTGTTTACTGACTCCTATTCATGTTGTACATCAGTTGCTGGTGAAGTTTTAATTGTTGTACTGAACTGAATATAATGTTAAAATACTGTTTCTGTGTGGATCCACTGAACGCTAGCTGCTAACGTTAAATTACGCTTTTCATAAATTCTGATAGTGCCTGGGAAGGACATGATTCAAATAGGGCATGTATTCAATATTCAGGGAGGTTCTACTTTCTGAGATCCACTTAATAATTCTTTGCTAAACATCATTAACAATCTAATCTGTGGCATTTTCTCTAATGAAATTTATTGACCACTAGTTTCGTCTTTAAGTGTCGTTCCTGTTCTGTCTGGCTGTCGTTGTGTTTTCTATATACATGTTTATAGCTCTCCTGCCACAATATTAAAAGAAATTATTTGTTAAATTATGACAGATTGTGTGAAGATTATGTTCACAAGCTTTTGCGAGCCGTTGTTCTGGTTTTGTTTATCATCACTGGGTCTAAGAAGTGTTTCTGTATATATTTAGAACTACCCACACATTTGCACACTACACTGTGTTTTTTAATTTAATTACAATACTATGAGTGAGTTAATTTAAATTTAGTTCCTTTTGTGACTGCATTTTTCTTGTTCAATATCTATAACGTGAATACTTCTTTTATTTCATTTTGTCATCGTTTATGGATTTATAAATTATTGTTCAGAATTCTGAGAGATTTTCATGTGTTTTCGGCTAAGCTGTATTAATTATTCTGTGTGTGTTAGCTTGAAAAACAAATGGAAATGAAGTCCCATGCTTCTTTACAGAGCTTAGGGGAACGATGCGGGAGACCCGCACCGCCATACTAGGCAAGGTCCTAATGGAGGTGGTTTGCCGTTGCCTTCCTCCGACCGTAATGGGGATGAATGATGATGATGAAGACGACACAACAACACCCAGTCATCTCGAGGCAGGAAAAATTCCTGACCCCGCCGGGAATCGAACCAGGGACCCCGTGCTCGGGAAGCGAGAACGCTACCGCGAGACCACGAGGGGCGGACGTGTGTTAGATTAGCATTGTTTATTTTAGTTTTCTATTGTGTATTTTTTATCTTCTTCCATGCTGTATGAGAGGTTTTCCAATGTTTTTAGTTACCATGTGTGGACAATTTAATTTACTGGAGAAACTGTAGAAGTGCATCATCATACCAGGCAGTGTGCATGTCAAGGCTGTTGCTGGCAGTATATTACACGTTTTATAGAATGTGCCTCATTATTATATTCTTGAGTTCAGCCTAACGACAAAAATTTTTGGATTCCTTTTTTTCCTTGTAAAGAGCAGCACTGACTTCGAGTCGAATAAAATGACTTCCGTATTTTCTACTTTTATTTTTTATTTGTTTACTTATTTTTTGAAAATGTGCTTTTACTGGAGTTTTCTTCCCCAGCTCCTCCTTCTCAATCTCTCCACATACTTTCTATATCTACCACTAAATGTATGATGAAGCCACTATAGTCGTGTAACTGGAGTAGTCTGTTTCTTTTAATCTTATCATAAACGTTATTCCTACTTATTCCTACTTTTTTCCAGTACTGTGCATGAATCTGGTTTTGTTACTAATACAGCCCCCTCTTCTCCAGAATCCAATAAACCTGACATAAACTGGTGTCACAGGAAATGGCGCAGGAGACGCAGGAGACGGTGGAGTACGATAGGTGAACGACCGGTCTCCACTTCTATTAGCGAACGTCGGTCGCGCAATCACTCTGAGTGGCTGTAGAGGTAAGATCTGTGTTGTGTATTTAGCGAGCATGTTGGTCCTCGCCCGTCTCCTATGGTGTAACTCCCACGTCCTTCTGTATGCTGTCGGTTCACGCAGTACTCCCCATCCCACTACAGTCGTGTCTCTCGCTCCAAATGCAGCGCTTCCCACACACGAACAGCCAGGCGAGAAGCAGATCCAATTAAGTCACGTGTTCCCTATGCACACCGTCAGGTGTGGGCACATAAGGGACTGCAGAGCCAGTAATGGATTATCTGACGTCTTCTGGCTCTCGGAATAGAAACCTGTCGGGCTTTGTTTCATTTTAATTCTGAAAACAACTGATACTATTGCTCAACAGTTTTAGCAGGCCGAAAACGAGACTCCATAGAAATTATGCAATGTCTATAAGTCCAATTTTCATAACCAAAGGAAGAGTGAGACATGAAAAATGTGTAACAAATTGGCCATCGTGACGTCTAGATTTTCAAAAAAATAATTATCTTCCTTAAAGCAATCACGATAATTAAGAAAAACTTAATTAGTGATGTGAGGTGAGTTACATAATAATTTTTTGTCCGAATTTTCACTGCAAAACGGTAGTGGGAAACAAACAAATTGAGCAAATGGACTATCAAATCGACCAGCGTTAGGTCCAGTTTTGCAAAGAAATATTTCATTTTCTTAAATCAGGCATTGTGATAAAGAAAAAGTTAATTATTGATTTGGGGTTGAATTAAACAAGGAAGTTTAGTCCGATTTTTCATAGCCGAACGTATAGTGGTAACTGGACGAATTGAGTTTCGAAGTGACGAGCATGAGGTATAGTTTTGTTAAGGAAATTCCTCGAAAGTAACGAGGGTAATTACGAAAAATTCAATTAGTCATTTAATGTGAAACCGAAATATTTCACTAACAGCTACTCTTACCTCTGCATATAAAGTGCCATAAACTTCATCTCTTCAAGGAGGGTAAATGAGGTGTCAAAAAATTCCTATCTTCAAAAAGTAGTTATTTGGTATGTAAAAACTAAGCTGCACTGAAGTGATACTTGGTTTTTAAATTGGAATCCTTTGAAGCAAGTACAAAATGTATGCCATGTCGAGACCGGGAGGAACTAGAAATGCAAATGAGGTGACAAAAAGCTTAAGTTTTGCGCATAAGAAGCTATATTGGTGTGATGTTCAACTCCCGAAATGGTTATCTTCGAATCAAGTAATAAATTCGACATATTCTTCTATATCTATAGTTCAAAAGCCCACTTACGGTGCGTAGCAGAAGATAGTGTGTGTATGGTGTCACTTCCCCCTTTTTCTGCTGCATACGCGTATGGTTCACTGGGAAAACGACTACCGATAAGCCTCCAATTTTTCTTCATTGTCTTTTCGTGAGGTATGCTTAAGAGGAAACAATATATTGATTGACTCTTCCAGGAATTATCATTCCCGGAATTTTAACAGTAGACCCTACCATCGTGCAGAACACCTGTCTTGCAGTGTCTGCCACTGGAGTTCATTGAGCAGCCCCGTGATACTTCTGTGATTTCTACAGGAACCTGTAACGAAACGTGCTGCTCTTCTTTGGATTTTCTCTATTTCTCTGTCAATCCTATCTGTTACGGAACGCGGACTGATTAGCAATATTCAAGTATTGGTCGAGCGAGTATTTTTTAAGCTACTTTCTTTGCTGATGGACTACATTTCTGAGCATTTTCCTAATGCATCTCATTCGAACATCTGCCTCATCCACCACGAATTCTGCACGGTCGCAAAACCTTACTTTGCTCTGTACGCATACTCCTACATTTTTTCTGGCAGTAACTTCCTCCAGTGATAATACTGTAATATTGTAATCATACAAAAAGGGTCTTTCTGTCTATGCATTCACAATATGTTACATTTACGTATGTTTAAGATCTGACACCCCCTGTACCAAACTTCGATGCTCTGCAGGTCAACCAGAATTTGGCTACAGTTTCCTAGCGTTGTGACTTCCTGCATACAACACAGCACCACCCGCGAAAAGCCTCATGGAACTTTAGACCTTATCTACTACATGTTCATCAATATTTTGAAAAGCAGTGGTTCTTTAACACTTCAATAGGGCAAACCCGAAGCTACTTTCTGTTGTGTCTATTTCAGAAAGCATAGACACAATGAGGTAGCTAGGTGCACGCTAAACTAACGCAGACGGGCTTGAAGTTCTGGAACATGAGACTTATTAATGAATAAGAGGAAAAGTACGTAGATGCGTTTAATACTTATCTTTATTCTCTTGTTGGAATACATCTCTCTTGAATATTAGTACGCTATTAGCACTGATACAAATGGCGCCTTGCTAGGTAGTAGCTATGGATTAAGCTGAAGGCTATTCAATCTGTCTCTCGGCAAATGAGAGGAAGGCTTCGTACGTCTGGTCGCAAGCTATATCGTCCGTACAACTGGGGCGAGGTCTAGTCCGTGTCTTGTGACCTGCCATGTGGTGGCGCTAGGTTTGCGATTACACAGTGGCGACACGCGGGTCCGACATGTACTACAGGACCGCGGCCGATTTAAGTTACCACCTAGCAAGTGTGGTGTCTGGCGGTGACACCACATTCCTCCCCCGCAAATCGGCGAACGGTCGTGAGATAAGGCTTCCGCCCGCCGTGGGGAGGACCCCATGTTGACGTATGCGATGAGGTGGGGAGCCTAACAACAGGCGAGGCTGTGCCACCCGCACCCGGCCATTCGGCCCGAGGGGAGCTAGGAAACGCCTGCAAACCTAGTCCAGGGTGCACGTCAACATGAGGTGTATGCGCACGTAAGGAGACAAGAGGGGCCGAAGGGTCGACCTCCATGTGGTCGGAGCACCTGACGGGCGAAGACGACATCTGGTCCGGAGCGGGCAAGAGGTCCATGGCGGAGGACGGCTGGTCACAGGAAGCGAGCGGCGGCGCGTGACCCAGGGAGGCGCCAGGCGGCTGCAGCGAAGCGTCCGCTGCGGGCGGCGCCGGCGGCGGCTGCGGCGGCGGCGGCGCGACGCCATGAGGCAAAATGGAAGGCAGCGTCGGTAACACCTGGGGATGAGGCGAGCCAGTAGATGGGTCCCCAGGGCGCTGACCTGACGGCACCGTCGCTGAAAGCAGACGGGGAGCGGCAGAACCCAGGCGACGACAGAGGCGCAGCTGATTGAGATGCCGACGCACCTCACCAGAGGCCCCCAAAACCAAATACATCGCGCGGCCGAGGCAGCGAAGAATGCGCCCTGCGAGCCAACGCCGTGAACCGCGATAGGTGCGATAATAGACAACGTCGCCAGGAGCAAAAACCGGAGTCTGCCGCTGCACAGGAACCTGATGCGGCGGATGCAGCAAAGACATCAGGGTGCGATGAGGACGACCATGGAGCAATTCAGCCGGCGAGCGACCATCGCGGGGCTGAGAGCGATACGAAGACAAAAAGAGCAACAAAGCGTCCTCCTGAGAATGCGACTCTTTCAATTTCAACATCTGTGACTTGAAAGTCCGCACCAATCGATCAGCGGCACCGTTTGACTGAGGCGAAAACGGCGCGGATGTCAGATGTTGAATACCATTGGCCGTGCAGAATGACTGAAATTCTGCGGACATGAATTGTGGGCCATTGTCGGAAACAATAGTCTGCGGAAGACCCTCAATGCAAAAGATAGCAGACAAGGCTTGGATTGTGGCAGAAGACGTCGTGGAAGACATCCCATCCTCGTCGCCAAATAATGTTGTGTCTATTTCAGAAAGCATAGACACAATGAGGTAGCTAGGTGCACGCTAAACTAACGCAGACGGGCTTGAAGTTCTGGAACATGAGACTTATTAATGAATAAGAGGAAAAGTACGTAGATGCGTTTAATACTTATCTTTATTCTCTTGTTGGAATACATCTCTCTTGAATATTAGTACGCTATTAGCACTGATACAAATGGCGCCTTGCTAGGTAGTAGCTATGGATTAAGCTGAAGGCTATTCAATCTGTCTCTCGGCAAATGAGAGGAAGGCTTCGTACGTCTGGTCGCAAGCTATATCGTCCGTACAACTGGGGCGAGGTCTAGTCCGTGTCTTGTGACCTGCCATGTGGTGGCGCTAGGTTTGCGATTACACAGTGGCGACACGCGGGTCCGACATGTACTACAGGACCGCGGCCGATTTAAGTTACCACCTAGCAAGTGTGGTGTCTGGCGGTGACACCACACTTTCATGTCTGAACACTTCTCTCCACGGCTAGAAGAGGAACAAGTTCTTTTGTAAACTCTATGTATAATCTAACTGGCATCCTGTCAAGTTCAGTAACTTTCCTTCTGTTGGGCGATTTCAGTTGCTCTTCAGTCAGTTGCTTGTTTCGATACACACTGTGTACAAGAGTTAAATGGTTACTATTTTGAAACCTCGTCAAACCATAGAAACGCATAAATGTGATATTCGGCTCAAAAGTATCTATGGCGAACCTCTGTAATGGTGCAAAAGCGTGGAGCCCTGTGACGACGCCCTCTCTCTCGGCGACGCTTCAAACCACAAGGTGTCGACACATTTGAAAGAAACGCCAGAGATCGGTTCATATGAGGTATAAGGTGGGTTAAATGTCTTATACTGGCAACAAATATCACCACGATTCCACGTAACGTCGCCGTTTACATGTCACTCGCTGAGAAGGTCACCATGCCTCCCTCATAATTTAACCACATCTGACCCCTTCTATTGCCCCCTCTGCAATGGAGGTCACAACCGTGGCCTCCAGCGTTTAAACTATGCTGTTTTCTTACGAGTGGCTGAGAAAAAAAGGTTCAGATACACCGTCATTCATAATCGACACGAATAGGTCTCAGGAGGTGGCAGAAAGAGTGACAATGAAACGCCTTGGGGCGTTCATTTACAAATATTTCGCGGTCGAGAACGACCGTTTGCAGTGCTAATTGCTACAGAACAACGTTATTGAGAATTCAGTCCTTCGGTAAGGACACAGTGAGGCTGCAACCCCATTCTACGTGATATGACACCTTTACTCTGGTATACGAGGCGGAACCACTCGGAACTATCCAAAACTATTTGGCGAAATTTCATTTGAACCCGATCCTAAGCTGCTGAGAGTAAAGGGTGTGACACAGACACCACATACGTAAATAAAATGGCAAAGAGTTCCTCTAAGACCCTCCAGTTTAGCATCATTCTCGGCGCCACCTACGCACCTCAGTTAAGCGCTTTATAAATGTACCTGTACACAGACAGCATTTGACAGATCCGTAGGCACCTGTAAGTCCCCAACCCCTTCAATACCCCCTCCCGCCCAACACCCAGATTGTCAGTGTCCACAAATAGGCTCTAGAGCAGCAGTGCAGTGACACAACTGGGAGTCGTGGCTCTGATCTCCATTGCAAAAGTGTCAACAGAAGACGTGACATGTGCTTAAGAGGTAAGGTAATGACCTTCCCGTCTTGTGACATCTCCACAGTGGCGTTCGGCAGAATTTTGGTGCAAATCTGACATTATTGACAAACTATTAACTCACAAGTACTTCTCAACTCTGGCATTTTATTCGGATGTGTCGCTATCTTGGTCTCTGAAGCGTAGCTGAACCCCAGCATCACATGACAGGGCACTTTGCTCCTGCACCACTACAGAGAAATGTATGTATTTTTCAGTGAATTTTCAAACACTGGCATCGTAATGGGCGAAAGTGAAGGGGCTTCAAAGTAATGACCCTTTAATTCATTTCGCAGCGCGTGTCATTTCGACGTTTGTGCAATGCTTTACAGGAAGAGCTACAGTACGACCTTTCTCTGTGAGACAATTTTCAAAAAGATGTTTAGCATTTCAGCCTTTTCTATGTCAGAAGTGTAGCAAGGAGAGATCTAACTGAGGTAACAATCTTTTCTCACGGCCACAACCACACTTCTGGAGAATCCCCCTTCTGCCCATGCCTGATGGGCAAATGTGCATGGTACATTCAAGGTCATTAGGTACCTGTCAACGCCACTCATACCTCTGAGGCAAGTGTGTTATACACTGTAAATCGGGATATAGCCTCATACCCTGTTCACTGCTTTTGGGCTTTTGTGTAACATTAAAAAGGAAAATGAAAGTACGTCTCGTCCTCACTCCTCCCTCACCCCTTCTCTCTAAATACGAATCAAGTTTCCCCATCCCACTTTTATTACTTTTGCAGTTGTGCGAGTTTTGTCATTCATTGCCTGTGCACCATAGTGAAAGGAATGTCAGCAGCAGAGCTATCCTGCTTGAAAAATGTTTGGAAGAATTTCCATAATTTCTGAGGAAAGCACTTTTACAGTACGGAGTGTGATTGAGGCATGGCTGAATTCCTGTAATTTGATGACGTCAAGGTATATTATGAAAAATTGCTCTAAATGTTACCGTAATTAATGACGTAAGACACTTTGGCATTACACTGTCTGGCAGAGGGGCAACTTCATAACTATAGTTTATCGACATCATGGCATAATCTGAAAATGAAGGTGTATATAAAATAATTTATGTGTAAAAGACCTTGAAATTGCTGTGTGTCAGGAGGCGTTGCTCAGTTAATATAAATTAATGCCCTCATGATATTTTCTCCGACATTCGAGCACCTCCCATTAATATTTACAACGTATGACTAATTTCCTCAAAATTTCCCATCCTGAAATATATGTAAGTAATTGATGGTTAACGTTTCACAATTAGAAAGATACTATATTTAAACAAATATACCGATATCTCTCATTAAACAGCTAGCGCAATGTGATATCAAAACGAATACGCCGAAATCCTCACTAAACAATTTTCACAAAGCATTATTTAATAATAACACTCCCGCTACGCAAAGTTTGGGAAAACTTCAATGTTGAACAGATTCGTCTATTGCTATTAATAATTCGTTACAATATTCTCGATTTTCTCTCAGTATTTCGAAGACACACACATGAGTACAAGACCGAAAAACCGGCACACTTCAACACTGAAATAAATACAACATATCTCCATGCTATACAATTAACACAGAATAATACTTTAACAGATACACACATATCACACATTAAACACGTAGCACACTGCAACAAAACCGTAATAAGTCTGCAAGTAACTCGCTCTGGCATTATTAATATGTTAAAAAAAAAAAACAGTAACGTCAATATTCTTTTCCTTTAGAGAAGGCTGACGTTGTAGGATTACTGAAGACTAGTAAATAACGACAAAAAAAGTCCAAATATGTGAATAGGTCCATAAATTTTCACTTTAGACAACTACCCCAACACATCAGAAGCAAAGGGTAGGAATAGTAGAGAAATGCGGTATGTTTAAAACAGACTAAAAAGATGCAAGGGGTAGTACTCCAAACGCAACCTGATAGCTAACTTAGCACCCACTTCTGCCTCTCTCTCTCTCTCTCTCTCTCTGTCTCTCTCTCTCTCTCTCTCTCTCTCTCTCTCTCTCATACACACACACACACACACACACACACACACATACACAAACATACACACACAATACCTTGCCTGGAGAATTACCGCCATATGCCGTCCACCTATGAGCTAAGGAAGCACGCCTTTACTCACAGGTATCATCCTCTCTCATAGTCAGCAATTCACCTGAAGAGCGAGAGAGAGATAAATGCCCTAATTTTTGTCGCACACCAGCTTGTGTATTTGATGTGGGTGACCATCCACACATGTACTGGAGGTGGGTAAGTGACAGGGTAATTTCCTCTGACACTGTTACACAAGGCACCAGACATCAAACATGCGCCCACATATGGTAACATAAGCCACTATAGCCATGCTGGATCACGAGACACAGCCATGCTGGAGAATGTGGGCCCACCCTCAATAAGATGCATTTCATCTGAACACGTGTTTTATTAACTGCTCTAATATTTTATTGTTACATCTCTCTCTAAATGTTTTCAGTAACGTGTCGTTAGTGGATCCAACACTTCACAAGGGAACAATATTCGAACAGTGCATTATTCCTTCGTTATTTTCCTAAAACTCATTCCACGACTACGAAATTAGTGGGTTCCTATGATTTATGTATGACGGGAAGTAAACACTATAGATTCCCCTTGTTATTAAAGACGGTTTTATAAACCACGTGATTATATTTCGTCTTGGGTGCTGGGAACACATTGATGTGCATATACATCATTTTTTTGGTTTTTATTGCGTTAATACTCATTGATTTAAACTTTATCGATTTCCACAGACCTGCAGTTTAGTATAACCTACTGTTCAGTGTATTATAGTGCCAACCACACCACAGAGCTAGTAGTATGGATTACGAGTCAGTTACACTTTGTGGTGGCATGACGCTGTCGAAATCAAATACCTGATAAACATGAAACTTTCTGACAGATTAAAACTGTGCGCCGGACCGAGACTCGAACTCGGAACCTTTGCCTTTCGCGGGCAAGACGAGGTACTTGCATAATGGAAGCTGTGAGGAGGGGCCGTGAGTCGTGCTTGGGTGGCTCAGTTGGTAGAGCACTTGCCCGCAAAATGCAAAGGTCCCGAGTTCGAGTCTCGCTACGGCACACAGGTTTAATCTGCCAGGAAGTTTCGTATCAGCGCACACCCCGCTGCAGAGTGAAGATCTCATTCTGGAAACATCCCTCAGGCTGTGGCTAAGCCATGTCTCCGCAATATCCTTTCTTTCAGGAGTGCTAGTTCTGCAGGTTTCGCAGGAGAGCTTCTGTAGAGTTTGGAAGGTAGCAGACGAGATACTGGCAGAAGTAAAGCTGTGAGAACGGGCCGTGAGTCGTGCTTGGGTAGCTCAGTTGGTAGAGCACTTGCCCGCGAAAGGCGAAGGTCCAGATTTCGACTCTCATTCCGGCACACAGTTTTAATCTGCCAGGAAGTTTCATATCAGCGCACACTCCACTGCAGAGTGAAAATCTTATTCTGGTGTCCACACGTTGTTTCACTACCCCATGTATCTTCTCCTGATGATTAATTTGAAAGTTATATATTCTTAGGGAATAGTACCTACCCCGGGTTTCCTGAGCTTCAGCATGATTTTTATTATTTCTTCTGTTTCTTCTTTAAATATTTATTCTGGCGAAGTTGTAACACTTTCGTTTGTATAATAATTTCGTGTGATAGATATACATACAATCTAGTGAGAGTTATGCTGTTATTGTATCGTCAGATGGTTGTGCCCAAACAACCTATGGAAACGATATTTTATACCCTCCCAGCTGACATACCCAGTCCCATCTGCAGACAGGATATTACCTATACATATCTCTTTACATCTTTTTTTCTTATTGTAAGGCAGTAAATGCTCCACTTACCAGACTCATGCCTGTATTCCTTACATGTGATGGCTTTCCCTCCTAATTCGCTTGCCTGCATCATAAAATTTTTTTCTTCCATTTCTTAAAAAATTTCTTCATCAATCATCTCTATTGTCCACTTTCGCATGCTTTTCACAAGTTAGATGTAGTAATATTGAACGTTCTTTCTTCTGTTGTCGTTTAGCTTGAAGGGTAGTTTTTTTTTATCAAAGTTCACGAAGTTTTCCCACCAATCAATATCACCGTGAATGAAACGTTTCCAATTGACTCACGATTGGTAACGAGCACTGTACCCTAAATTTACTTTTGATACTTGGAGCATGTTACAATCCAATTTCCAGTACCCTCTACCAATCATTTCTGAACGAGGTATAAATTTAACTTTAATGATTAGGTGTGGTTTTTATAGAAACTAACTGGATGATGTCATAACCTCCCATTTCAGTTCCAATTGTAGTATAGATTGTAAGAAGCTTTGATTTTGCTACTGCCAGAACATATATGTGGTGAGTCCACTTAACAGCAAGTCGCTCAACTATATCTTTTATATTCTACTTCCAGTCAGATGGGTGTCACTCTTGAAATGCACTTTAGGTAATTTATGTCTTGATAAAAAATTTGGATATGTGGCATCGCTTCAACAAGGTCCTTGATTAAGAATATAGCACGATTGTGTAATAGCTGTGTCATGTGTGTTGAAGTCTACATTTGGCCTCTCAGTCCTCGACTTTAGTGGCATATCCTATATGTTGCGTTATATACGGCTATAACACATAGTTACATAGAAATTATTATTGTTTGGTACCGCAAACCAGCGTTAACAAATATTCTATTAACAAATACACACTTCTACGACGTATACTTCCCTGCTGAGTTTGAAAGCAATTTGTTTGAAAATAATAGCCTGTACTCCAGCAAAGCAATGGAATCACATGCATAACATAGTTTTCCAACAGAAGATACTTTGAAATATACTTTCCAGTCCCTTTTTTTAGTAAGGTATTGCTCTGTGAACTGCATCCAACCATTAAAAAAAATTCCATAGGAAACTACTGTCTTCTATGGCTTATGCAAACCCCCCTCATTTTGGAATGCAGTTTTCTTGTGAATAATAGACAGTACTGTGTGGCAGAGGAATGGAATCTGATTCCTAACCAAGATTTACACACAGTTTAGTTGCAAGTAACTAAAACTGTATGGAGAACTCAGTCATGATTGACTGGAAGGTATACTTATACAGCCACTAACAGGTGTGTGTTCTTGTTACTGTAATAGATAAACTGCAGAATGACAGTGTTACATACACGCCTTACTTTCTAGAAGCGGCCAATCGTAATTCGGTAATACTGAAATTTTTGATGGTATTTTCCAGGCAGACGATATTTTAAAATTATGAATTTTAACATCACTCAGTTCCACTTTGAAGCAAGAGTGTATTTTTTGTTTAAATAATGCGCTGCTTTAACTGTTGGACGGCGACAGACAGATGATTGCTGCCAGACGGCGTTAGCGTTCTTGTGAGTGGGAGGAGGCTGCTTGACCTACTGCACAGCGACGTGTATGGACATGACTTTTGTATGCCCGCATCATCAGATATTTAGTCGTCTCTGAGCCACAGGCTTTTGAATTTGCGGATGTCTGTCCGTAATGCAATGTAAACTATGCAAGATTAATAGAACACCAACTTATCTTCTACATCTCTTATGTCCGAAATACCATATAAACTAATATGCACGTAGTAAGCTGCTGTGCGAACACTCTCCTCTAAAATCAGTCCATTTTCTGTTAAAATTAGTCACTTACATATTTTAAAAAAATGCGTGTGTGTGTGTGTGTGTGCGTGTAACTCAATCAATTTATTACCAAAAACATAATCAATAGGGATGACTGTAGACAACATGTAAGTGGTCATTACAACCTAGAGAACTGAAAGGTTTGTTATAGACTATCTCCTGGAGGAAACCGATGTTCTTGTTCTTGTTTCATTGCTCTGCTGAAGTACTGGCTATTAATCGTAAGCAAACTTCATTTAGCAAGCAGGACACTGTAATGTTTTAATGGAACATTTGTTAACAGCCGACGACCCATTCCTGTGCCGATGTTACCACCAGGACATCGGCAACTACGACTTAAATGGGTACGTGGCAAACGGCGGAGTGGCGAAGCATTGCCTGGTTTGCTGAACCCCGATACCTACTTCATCATGCCGATGAGAGGGCGCGAATCTGTCGTCTTCCAGGAAAACAGTTCTTCGACACCTGTATTGTGGGAGAGAAGCTGGCGGCGGCCCCATTGTGCCTTGGGGATCATTTATGTGGACATCCATGTGTCCAGTGGATCTCGTTCAAGGCACCGTCATAGCCAAGGAGTACATGTTGCAGACCACGGACACTCCTTCATGAAGATCCTGTTTTCCGATGGAAGTGGCATTGTTCAACAAGATAATGCTCCATATCGCAAGGTGAAGACTGTGAGGGAGCGGTTCAGTAAACACAGTGGTGAGTTCCAATTGATGACCTGAGATCCAAAACTCGTCATATCTGAACCCAATCTAACGTGGCGTCAGAGCTCGTCGAACTCCCCCCCCCCCACCCCCCTCCGCAGAATTTAAAGGAATTCGGTGACGTGTGTCCAGATACGGTGCCAACTCCCGCCAGAAACCTACCAGGGCCTCGTTGCTTGTATGCCACAACGCGTCCACGCTGTTATCCGTGCCAAAGGTGGACATACCGGCTAATTTGTAATACATTTTCTAATCGTATTTAAAAGTCGCTGTATTCCTTTAACTGACACGCGGCTTGAAGACAGTCAGTGTTAATTAGATCAAACAAAATTCGACTTATGTCTACTATCTCGCGATACTCCAATGCCTTGTTGTACTTGAAGTCGTCAGAAATATAAAACTTTGTCACAAAGGAACCTTCACATAATCTTAAAGAAGTCTACCTTCAAACATAATGTAAGCACTCCGAACAACCTCTGTGTAATCTTTCCGCTCTCGTATCGTATACTGCAAATTGCACGGGTTTCATATCTCTGCGTCATTGGCTGTTACTTTATTCACATGTGCGTGCATCAAGCTCTTCAATAGTTGCTACCGCTTTTCCCATACATCCATTATCATAGACTTACAGCAACTCCTGGCCACCAATCAAGGCAAACTCTTAACTCTATGACAGTAGATCCCACAGACCTCAAGGAATTACAGCATATAATTTATAACGCTTAGATTTGTTATTAATTTTAACCTTTTGACAGGTTTCACAAGCCATAATAATACTTCTCACAGTACGGGACATATTTTTGAAAAAATAATACTTCATTAGATGTTTAATACATTTATGAATTCCAAAATGCCCGTAACCTTCATGAATATAAGTAATTAACTCGTACACAACAGTTTTCGGAATGCAGATTTTCCATCTCTGGTGTTCCCTCTGTGCTTTCTAATACAACAAGTCGTTGAAATATAACCACAGATCCCGGGTGTTAACTGTTTCGTCCCCATTATTAAGGTTTTGTATAAGGTCCCTATATTGATCGTCATTTCTTTGATTGCATCTAATAGCAGTTACTATCCGTTTAACCTTACGTTCGTTCTCCTGAGTTAAAAGGAAATAAACATGGTAATTTGTTCCTGGTTCTTCTGCAATGTTAATATTCTCAATTCCCACTGGAAGACTCGACAAAGCATCCGAAACTACATTTTGAGATCCTTTTATATACCTAATTTCGTATTGAAATTCTTGCAAGCATAATACCCAACGTAACAATCTACGGTGAAGTAACCGACAATTGTTCAAAAAGGTTAAAGCCTGATGATCAGTATATACAATTGTTTTTCTTCCCATTAATAATCCTCTAAATCGTTGAAAACCCCATACCACTGCGAGAGCTTCCTTCTCGGTTACAAAATAGTTTCTTTCATGTTTATTTAAAGTTCTACTAGCGAATCCAATAGGCCGATATAATCCCTTTTCATTGGTCAGATCACCTTGGAATATTACGCAAGACACACCATAATCAGAGGCATCCGTACACATGCAAAAGTCCTGATTGAAATCTGGATGGTATAACATTTTGGCTTTTGTTAACGCTCCTTTTATCTTATTAAAAACTTCCTCTTCCTCTTTTCCCCAGAGCCATACTGACTTCTCTTTTAATAAATCCAGTAATTTAGGATTAACAATAACCTGCCCTGGAAGAAACCTTCTCAGAAATCTTACCATTCCTAAGAATGATTTCAGTTGTTTCCGATTTCTAGGACTCGGGCGTCGAGCAATAGCTTCAATACGTGCTGGGTCTGGCCTAATAAATTTACTGTCCACTATATGCCCCAAAAATCTCACTTCCTCCTTTCCGAAGTAAGACTTAGATAATTTTAAAGTATTTCCTCTGTCAATTAAACGGTTAAACAATTCCCGTAATATCGTTACGTGTTCTTCCCACGTTTTAGTGGCTACCAAAATATCATCTACATATAAAATAATCTTTTGTAATAATTGCTGACCCAAAGCAGAATCTAATGCCCTAATAAAAGTTGACACTGATATATCAAGTCCAAAAGGTAAAACTTGGAACTGATATGATCTGCCTTCAAAAAGAAAAGCCGTATATTGCCGTGAATCCGGGTGTAATATTACTTGATGGTTGTTGTTGTTGTGGTCTTCAGTCCTGAGACTGGTTTGATGCAGCTCTCCATGCTACTCTATCCTGTGCAAGCTTCTTCATCTCCCAGTACCTACTGCAACCTACATCCTTCTGAATCTGCTTAGTGTATTGATCTCTTGGTCTCCCTCTACGATTTTTACCCTCCACGCTGCCCTCCAATGCTAAATTTGTGATCCCTTGATGCCTCAAAACATGTCCTACCAACCGATCCCTTCTTCTAGTCAAGTTGTGCCACAAACTTCTCTTCTCCCCAATCCTATTCAATACCTCCTCATTAGTTACGTGATCTACCCACCTTATCTTCAGCATTCTTCTGTAGCACCACATTTCGAAAGCTTCTATTCGATTCTTGTCCAAACTGGTTATCGTCCATGTTTCACTTCCATACATGGCTACACTCCATACAAATACTTTCAGAAACGACTTCCTGACACCTAAATCTATACTCGATGTTAACAAATTTCTCTTCTTGAGAAACGCTTTCCTTGCCATTGCCAGTCTACATTTTATATCCTCTCTACTTCGACCATCATCGGTTATTTTACTCCCTAAATAGCAAAACTCCTTTACTACTTCAAGTGTCTCATTTCCTAATCTAATTCCCTCAGCATCACCCGACTTAATTTGACTACATTCCATTATCCTCGTTTTGCTTTTGTTGATGTTCATCTTATATCCTCCTTTCAAGACACTGTCCATTCCGTTCAACTGCTCTTCCAAGTCCTTTGCTGTCTCTGACAGAATTACAATGTCATCGGCGAACCTCAAAGTTTTTACTTCTTCCCCATGAATTTTAATACCTACTCCGAATTTTTCTTTTGTTTCCTTTACTGCTTGCTCAATATACAGATTGAATAACATCGGGGAGAGGCTACAACCCTGTCTCACTCCCTTCCCAACCACTGCTTCCCTTTCATGCCCCTCGACTCTTATAACTGCCATCTGGTTTCTGTACAAATTGTAAATAGCCTTTCGCTCCCTGTATTTTACCCCTGCCACCTTCAGAATTTGAAAGAGAGTATTCCAGTCAACATTGTCAAAAGCTTTCTCTAAGTCTACAAATGCTAGAAACGTAGGTTTGCCTTTTCTTAATCTTTCTTCCAAGATAAGTCGTAAGGTCAGTATTGCCTCGCGTGTTCCAACATTTCTACGGAATCCAAACTGATCATCCCCGAGGTCGGCTTCTACCAGTTTTTCCATTCGTCTGTAAAGAATTCGCGTTAGTATTTTGCAGCTGTGACTTATTAAACTGATAGTTCGGTAATTTTCACATCTGTCAACACCTGCTTTCTTTGGGATTGGAATTATTATATTCTTCTTGAAGTCTGAGGGTATTTCGCCTGTCTCATACATCTTGCTCACCAGATGGTAGAGTTTTTTCAGGACTGGCTCTCCCGAGGCCATCAGTAGTTCTAATGGAATGTTGTCTACTCCCGGGGCCTTGTTTCGACTCAGGTCTTTCAGTGCTCTGTCAAACTCTTCACGCAGTATCTTATCTCCCATTTCATCTTCATCTACATCCTCTTCCATTTCCATAATTTTTTCCTCAAGTACATCTCCCTTGTATAAACCCTCTATATACTCCTTCCACCTTTCTGCCTTCCCTTCTTTGCTTAGAACTGGGTTTCCATCTGAGCTCTTGATATTCATACAAGTGGTTCTCTTCTCTCCAAAGGTCTCTTTAATTTTCCTGTAGGCAGTATCTATCTTACCCCTAGTGAGACAAGCCTCTACGTCCTTACATTTGTCCTCTAGCCATCCCTGCTTAGCCATTTTGCACTTCCTGTCGATTTCATTTTTGAGACGTTTGTATTCCTTTTTGCCTGCTTCATTTACTGCATTTTTATATTTTCTCCTTTCATCAATTAAATTCAATATTTCTTCTGTTACCCAAGGATTTCTATTAGCCCTCGTCTTTTTACCTACTTGATCGTCTGCTGCCTTCACCACTTCATCCCTCAGAGCTACCCATTCTTCTTCTACTGTATTTCTTTCCCCCATTCCTGTCAATTGTTCCCTTATGCTCTCCCTGAAACTCTCTACAACCTCTGGTTCTTTCAGTTTATCCAGATCCCATCTCCTTAAATTCCCACCTTTTTGCAGTTTCTTCAGTTTCAATCTGCAGTTCATAACCAATAGATTGTGGTCAGAATCCACATCTGCCCCTGGAAATGTCTTACAATTTAAAACCTGGTTCCTGAATCTCTGTCTTACCATTATATAATCTATCTGAAACCTGTCAGTATCTCCAGGCTTCTTCCATGTATACAGCCTCCTTTCATGATTCTTGAACCAAGTGTTAGCTATGATTAAGTTATGCTCTGTGCAAAATTCTACAAGGCGGCTTCCTCTTTCATTCCTTCCCCCCAATCCATATTCACCTACTATGTTTCCTTCTCTCCCTTTTCCTACTGACGAATTCCAGTCACCCATGACTATTAAATTTTCGTCTCCCTTCACTACCTGAATAATTTCTTTTATCTCGTCATACATTTCATCTATTTCTTCATCATCTGCAGAGCTAGTTGGCATATAAACTTGTACTACTGTAGTAGGCATGGGCTTTGTGTCTATCTTGGCCACAATAATGCGTTCACTATGCTGTTTGTAGTAGCTAACCCGCACTCCTATTCTTTTATTCATTATTAAACCTACTCCTGCATTACCCCTATTTGATTTTGTATTTATAACCCTGTAATCACCTGACCAAAAGTCTTGTTCCTCCTGCCACCGAACTTCACTAATTCCCACTATATCTAACTTTAACCTATCCATTTCCCTTTTTAAATTTTCTAACCTACCTGCCCGATTAAGTGATCTGACATTCCACGCTCCGATCCGTAGAACGCCAGTTTTCTTTCTCCTGATAACGACGTCCTCTTGAGTAGTCCCCGCCCGGAGATCCGAATGGGGGACTATTTTACCTCCGGAATATTTTACCCAAGAGGACGCCATCATCATTTAATCATACAGTAGAGCTGCATGTCCTCGGGAAAAATTACGGCTGTAGTTTCCCCTTGCTTTCAGCCGTTCGCAGTACCAGCACAGCAAGGCCGTTTTGGTTAATGTTACAAGGCCAGATCAGTCAATCATCCAGACTGTTGCCCCTGCAACTACTGAAAAGGCTGCTGCCCCTCTTCAGGAACCACATGTTTGTCTGGCCTCTCAACAGATACCCCTCCGTTGTGGTTGCACCTACGGTATGGCCATCTGTATCGCTGAGGCACGCAAGCCTCCCCACCAACGGCAAGGTCCATGGTTCATGGTTGATGGTAGCCAGCAGTTAAACCCATTGTACTCATATAATGAGAACCAGCAATCTTAAGAAGTACGTCCTCCATAGGAATAGATCTGTCTCTTTCCATCTCTATAATTTTATTTAATTCACGGGCATCCACAACCAGTCGTACCCCACCAGGACTGTTAAAAGCGCTACATGATCGTTCGATAATGTTTTGTTCTAGCATCTTACTTATTTCTCTACTAGCCGGTTCCTTGAATTGTGCTGGAATAGGATAAGGTTTCTTAAAGAATGGTTTTTGAACTTTAATCTTAAGATTACAAACGTAATCTTTAATTCTCCCCGGTTCATCTGAGAAGACGGCTCTAAATTCTAACAACAAAGATTCCAACTCTTCCTTTTCTTGTTCGGATAGACAATTCGTAGAATAACATTTTTCTTTCACTTCGGTTTTGATACTATTACCAGCCTCACATCGGTATACTTCATATTCAAGATCACTAGAATCTATTAATAGGTTCATGGTCTGTGTGTACTTAATCTGTAAGGATTCGTAGAAATTTTCAGGTACTCGATTATCAGAAAACCTCACTTTAAAAGCACATGCCTCCTTATGGATGGTTAAGGAAGAGTCTTTAAAATCTAATATAGCTTTATATTTACACAGCCAATCTATACCTAAAATTATGGCCACATTTAAGTTGGCTACGACAAGTACAGAGTGAGCAATAAATTTTTTAGCAATTTCAAAAGATAAATAAACTTCCTCAGTAATATTTTGACTTCTTTTACCAGTAACTCCTATAATTTTTACCCAAGTTACAGGTAAGTTTGGGAAATTCCAATATTTTCTTTTAAGCTGAAATAATTCTTTAGATAAAATACTTACTTCACTACCCGAATCGATTATGATATTTACTTCGGTATCTTTAATATAACCTTTAATAACGGGTTTATAAGTTATATTCTCCCTTATCTGATTGTCTTCCTGACATAAATCTTGTTGCCAATCACCTTCCTTTTGGCAGCTTAATGATAAATTGCAATTGGGTCTTGTATAATCTTGACTAACAGTTACCTTTAGTTGACCCGTACTAAAGGACTTTACTAGTTTTCCGAACTTTCTATGATAACGTCACCTACAACTTGACCTTCATTAATTACTTGAGGATGATTTATCTCATTATCGTTATTGCGTAATTTCCGCATTTTAGAGTTATTACCATGATTTTGTTGGCTGTCTTTATCTTTAGATTGACGTTTTATATAACAAAACCGGCTATGATTGTTGTTGTTAAATTTTCGTGGTTCTGAATTATTATTATTTGGATGATTGTCATTTCTACCAAATCTAAATTTCTCGTCTTCCCTTTCTCTGTTAAGTATATCTAACTGTTCTAAATATCCTAATAATTCGCAAGGTTGTGACCATTCTCTTTCTATCATTCTTTCCTTTACATAGTACGGTAACCTACTAATTAGGACTCGTATTAGGTGACTTTCAATAATTGGTTCTTCAATTAATTTAGCACGGTTTAAATGCCATTCGAAATAATTCCTATAACCTCCCCACCGTTTAGAATATGGAGGAGGGTCTAACAACTCTAAAGTTAAGTGTTGTTGTTTTCCTCTTGACCAATAATTTTGTTTAAACTGCTTAACAAAATCATCCCAGTCCCTAAATTCAGTTCTATGCAGTACTGCCCATTCCGCAGCTTCTGCTTCTAAATGTCCTATTACAAACTGAATACGTTTTTCATTACTCCATTTAGGAGATAATGAAGTTTCAAAAGCTTTTATAAAGAGTATAGGGTGAAGTTCTCCTCCTGGTTTGAATACAGGAAATCGACTTGCTACATTTGATATTTGTCGTTATTTCATCCCAACATTCTGCGAGAGACATAGTTGGATTTTGTTTAGATTGCAGAGACGGAGTTGCATCGGATTGGCTTGCCGTGATTTCTTTATTCGTATTGTTGTCGTCCGAGCTAGCAAACTCAATGCGACTGTTGTCTCTGATTACGTTATTGCTTCTACTACTTGAAATGTTTTCATTATTATTTAATTCCGATAACCGTTTAGTAATTTCCTGTATTCGCATTTCTGTATTGGATACGCGATTAGCTAATATCGATTCTTCACTGTGTTCACGATGTGAACGCTCTGAACCTTCGTCAATGTTATTATCTTTGGCAGTCTCAAGGTTACTGCATATTTCAGTAATTAAAAATTTCATGTTTTCTATTTCGGTATGATCTTTTTCTACTCGATAAGTTAATATCTCTAATTCTACATTATCTATTGAAGAAATCTCTACAGGTTTGGTAGAAACCTCTTTAATAGATTCTAATAATTCTCTACGAACAGTTTCTGTTTGCATAGAAAATTCATCTCGTAACTTATCACTATTTTTCTCTATTTCATTTACAACTAAGACATTGAGATTATCTAGTCTCTTGGTTATGTCAGTAATATCATTTCGCATGCGAGCTTTTTCCTCACGCGATTCCTGGATATGTTCTTCTAACCTTTTACAATTATCAGCAATCTTATTACTAAGTCTGAAACGTCCCCTTTGTAAAATTATACATACGACTGTGCTTAAACTGACACACAATATTTTGATAGCGCAAAGCAATCTGACTTTCAATAATCCCTACAAAAGAATGGCCCTGGCGTTGCGCTAACAAACTATTGTGTGTCAGTTTAAGCACAGTCGTGTGTATAATTGTCAAAGGGGACGTTTCAAGTCCTACTAGTTTTTCCTGCATTTCAACTTTAGAAGCCTCTATTTTATCACTTAATTCTCGACTGCTTTCATTAAGATATTCCTGTAACCTGTCTGTAGATTTTGTTAGGACCCCTTTTAATCCAGCAGTAGATTCCTCGTTAGACTGTTTTAATTCCTGTTTTAGTTCCTCTTTTAATCTAGCAGTAGATTCTTCGTTAAACTGTTTTAATCTAGCAATAGATTCTTCGTTAGACTGTTTTAATCTAGCAGTAGATTCTTCGTTAAACTGTTTTAATCTAGCAGTAGATTCTTCGTTAGACTGTTTTAATTCCTGTTTTAGTTCCTCTTTCAATCTAGCAGTAGATTCTTCGTTAGATTGTTTCAATTTAGCGATCGCCCTAAAAAGGGATCTCACGCTCCTATCGGACATAGATTGCTCTTCGTCTGACATTTCACTTCCCGACATTATTGTAAGATATTAACTAGCTACACACGCAGACTTGTAATCAACAATCCTATTAAAAGCACACCCCCTATGTACAACACTCCACTTCCAACTTAAAACAGACCCACCGGACACTAATATTTTAGTTTGTAGTTCTCGATGATCGGTGTGCTGCTATGGGCTGCAGAAGTAACAGCCGTCGATGCAGCCGCTGATATGCTGCGACCCCCCTTCCGCAACCGGCAGGACGCCGAGTCGAACACCGGAGACGTCACTGGCTGCAACCACGCCCGGCCCCACCGTCGACAGGCGAAGCCCTCAGCAACACCTCTGATACCAGACGGGGGAATGCCCCCCAGCTGACGCACTGGGCCTGTTAGTTTAGGGAGAAAAAGGTTGTCGGGGTTTGCAGCGTTCAGCTGCTGCCCCACAGATGCGCCTTCTCGTGGAATAAATGCGTGACCGTACTGCTTGGCTGCGCTCCGTCAGATGCCCACACCCGCGAAGTCGCCGCTGGCTGCTGAAGGCTCCACGAAAACTCGCGTTGACTTCCGAAGGACTCTTGATGTTTTAATTGTTTCGTACCTGTGTGTCTTAGTTGCACACAAGTCCTGTTTCTAAGGTCGCCACGGTGTAGTGTAACGACGAAAGTTTTTTATAAACGATTTTCTTTTGACATATGACCATGTGTAGACTTCGTCACCTACGTCAGTTACAACCCACTTCAAAATTATTTATATTCTTTTTAAGTTGTCTCAGAATGGTTCTTGAACGAAACACTAAAACATCATTTGAGTCGTATGCGCAGAATTACGTCACTCAGTCCAACTGGTTTGCGTAAACATTTTCAATTTTAGATGTCGTTTGTTTCTCCTCAGAAATTATATTGATACACGTTATCTGATTTAATCGATATTAGAACCACATTGAATAAACTTTTGAGATTCAAAGTCACGATGAACGCTGTCAAAATTCAATAATCTTGTCAAATATATTATTAATTCATTCACATAATTCTTCATAAATAAATCCCCGGAACACGTATTTCAACTTTAGTAGCATCCACTAGTTTATTATCTTCATACATACAGACGTGAACCTGAGCCTTGACAAGACAAAACTAACATTTTCAATAAGATTAAACTTCCTATGATATCATTGATGTACAAAACATTACATATTCTCATTTATTTGATTTTTAGAAGCACGACGCAACAACTCGGTTTCAGGATCTTCTGTTGCTCTTTGGCTGTCGACCCGCGACGTATAGTGGCCATCAATTTTCTCTCTGGTCCCGGCAGCGAAGATGCTGTCTCCGTTCGTTGCGCCGCCCTCTCCGTACATGAAACATAAAAAATAAATACAAAAACTTTAGACAATTCACAAATATTACAAAAATTACATAAACAAATTTAAATTAAACTTATATTCACCTGCAAACTGGGCTGACACTGGTGGATGGGTGACGCTTCAATTTCATCCCACTATAATACATGGCTACACTCCATACAAATACTTTCAGAAACGACTTTCTGACACTTAAATCAATACTCGATGTTAACAAATTTCTCTTCTTCAGAAACGCTTTCCTTCCCATTGCCAGTCTACATTTTATATTCTCTCTACTTCGACCATCATCAGTTATTTTGCTCCCCAAATAGCAAAACACTTTTACTACTTTAAGTGTCTCATTTCCTAATCTAATACCCTCAACATCACCCGACTTATTTCGACTACATTCCGTTATCCTCGTTTTGCTTTTGTTGATGTTCATCTTATATCCTCCTTTCAAGACACTATCCATTCCGTTCAACTGCTCTTCCAAGTCCTTTGCTGTCTCTGACAGAATTACAATGTCATCGGCGAACCTCAAAGTTTTTATTTCTTCTCCATGGATTTTAATACCTACTCCGAATTTTTCTTTTGTTTCCTTCACTGCTTGCTCAATATACAGACTGAATAACATCGGGGAGAGGCCCCTTCCCAACCACTGCTTCCCTTTCATGTCCCTCGACTCTTATAACTGCCATTTGGTTCCTATACAAATTGTAAATAGCCTTTCGCTCCCTGTATTTTACCCCTGCCACCTTCAGAATTTGAAAGAGAGTATTTCAGTCAACATTGTCAAAAGCTTTCTCTAAGTCTACAAATGCTACAAACGTAGGTTTGCCTTTCCTTAATCTAGCTTCTAAGATAAGCCGTTGGGTCAGTATTGCCTCACGTGTTCCAATATTTCTACGGAATCCAAACTGATCTTCCCCAAGGTCGGCTTCTACTAGTTTGTCTAGAATTCGCGTCAGTATTTTGCAGCCGTGACTTATTAAACTGATAGTTCGGTAATTTTCACATCTGTCAACACCTGCTTTCTTTGGGATTGGAATTATTATATTCTTCTTGAAGTCTGCCTGTCTCATACATCTTGCTCACCAGATGGTAGAGTTTTGTCAGGACTGGCTCTCCCTAGGCCGTCAGTAGTTCTAATGGAATGTTGTCTACTCCCGGGGCCTTTTTTCGACATACGTTTTTCAGTGCTCTGTCAAACTCTTTACGCAGTATCATATCTCCCATTTCATCTTCATCTACATCCTCTTCCATTTCCATAATATTGTCCTCAAGAACATCGCCCCTGTATAGACCCTCTATATACTCCTTCCACTTTTCTGCTTCCCTTCTTTGCTTAGAACTGGGTTTCCATCTGAGCTCTTGATATTCATACAAGTGGTTCTCTTTCCTCCAAAGGTCTAAACTATTGTTTAGTATCCCATTGAAATCGATAACATCAGAGACGTAGCTCAAGCTCCTAATAGTTAAAGGCTGGGGAAGGAAATCGGCCGTGAGCGATTTAGGAAAATATCTGGAAACGCAAATCTGGGTAGCCGCACGTGAATTTGTACTGCCTTCCTTACAAATGCGGACCAGTGTGTTAATCACTGCGCCACCTCGCAGGGTGCAGAACGCGACAATACGGTGGCTTCGAAATAGTTTCCAGGCGTCTAAGAAATTTCTAAAAATGATCAACCACAGGGCCCAAAGATTAAATTTTACTATTACACAGATGCGTGCAAAATCATATACAAATCTGCGGTCCATCGACTATTATACTTTCTAGCAAAGGAGAAAGGGGGGGGGGGGCAAGGATTTTCAGAAGGAAGCTAAGAACCGACTAGAGGAAAAGATTTCTGTAGCTATTTATTGACGAAGGGGCTTCCACAGTTCAGCTTAACAAGCAGAGGTGCATCAAACCATCCTATCGGCTAAAGACCACAACAGGAATACTCATTATTTCGATAAAGTGAAGGCCAGATTTACCCAACTGTTATATACGATGTGCATTCAAGTTCTAAGGCCTCCGATTTTTTTTCTAATTAACTACTCACGCGAAATCGATGAAACTGGCGTTACTTCTCGACGTAATCGCCCTGCAGACGTACACATTTTTCACAACGCTGACGACATGATTCCATGGCAGCGGCGAAGGCTTCTTTAGGAGTCTGTTTTGACCACTGGAAAATCGCTGAGGCAATAGCAGCACGGCTGGTGAATGTGCGGCCACGGAGAGTGTCTTTCATTGTTGGAAAAAGCCAAAAGTCACTAGGAGCCAGGTCAGGTGAGTAGGGAGCATGAGGAATCACTTCAAAGTTGTTATCACGAAGAAACTGTTGCGTAACGTTAGCTCGATGTGCGGGTGCGTTATCTTGGTGAAACAGCACACGCGCAACCCTTCCCGGACGTTTTTGTTGCAGTGCATGAAGGAATTTGTTCTTCAAAACATTTTCGTAGGATGCACCTGTTACCGTAGTGCCCTTTGGAACGCAATGGGTAAGGATTACACCCTCGCTATCCCAGAACGTGGACACCATCATTTTTTCAGCACTGGCGGTTACACGAAATTTTTTTTGTGGCGGTGAATCTGTGTGCTTCCATTGAGCTGACTGGCGCTTTGTTTCTGGACTGAAAAATGGCATCCACGTCTCATCCATTGTCACAACCGACGAAAAGAAAGTCCCATTCATGCTGTCGTTGCGCGTCAACATTGCTTGGCAACATGCCACACGGGCAGCCATGTGGTCATCTGTCAGCATTCGTGGCACCCACCTGGATGACACTTTTTGCATTTTCAGGTCGCCATGCAGGATTGTGTGCACAGAACCCACAGAAATGCCAACTCTGGAGGCGATATGTTCAACAGTCATTCAGCGATCCCCCAAAACAATTCTCTCAACTTTCTCGATCATGTCGTCAGACCGGCTTGTGCGAGCCCAAGGTTGTTTCAGTTAGTTGTCACATGATGTTCTGCCTTCATTAAACTGTCGCACCCACGAACGCACATTCGACACATCCATAACTCCATCACCACATGTCTCCAACTGTCAATGAATTTCAAATGGTTTCACACCATGCAAATTCAGAAAACGAATGATTGCACGCTGTTCAAGTAAGGAAAAGTCGCCATTTTAAGTATTTAAAACAGTTCTCATTCTCGCCGCTGGCGGTAAAATTCCATGTGCCGTACGGTGCTGCCATCTCTTGGACGTATTGACAATGAACGCGGCCTCATTTTAAAACAATGCGCATGTTTCTATCTCTTTCCAGTCTGGAGAAAAAAAATCGGAGGCCTTAGAACTTGAATGCACCTCGTATTATACACAATGAACTTTGGAAATGAAAATATGTTCTTTTCAGTCGACATTATGATGACGAAAGACGTAGTGACAGTAACACTGATAGTCTTTACTTCGACACAGCTGAACGCCGAAAGCGTGGACTTAGATACGAAATTAATTCGTAGAAAGTGTAACATGATATCACTGTTTCATTACAATATCCCAGATAAAATCATAATAAAAGAAGAACTATTGTTCTTTTGTTCCCTATTGCGGAGAGAAATGTGTCAGAGTATATAAGAGTAGTTACTTGATATGAATATCAGCAGAACTACTGTAGGGATTCCACCAGCCTCTTCGTCTAAAATCTTCATTAAACTCCTGCAGCTGTCTGCAGTTCACTGAAAATGTTATACAGTTACGCAACTATAGAAATGTACCATTCAATTGTATCAAACACATTGCCTTTTGTAAGTTACATTTGCGCATACCAGCGCCATTGTACTATGCATTGTTCGATGCTGTGAAATAATCCTATTGTTCCGCATTCCAACATTCATCATTTACTATAATTTGCTTTCTTGGCCACCAACAGTAATTCAGAGGAATCTACATTTAATGAATCGCCATTAACAAACTCCTTAGAGGTTTATCTGAAGGCGAAACGATCGAACTCAAGTCGCTCTGTCGTTAGTCATTTTCTTACTAAAGTCTGAACTACGTGATTTGGTAACGATTTCCTATTTCATTTAACTAGGATACGTATTGTTTCTTGCACAATGTATTTTCGAATTATACACGTCATTATATAGGTCACTTGGGGAAGATCAACAATATTTTAACTGCAATGGACATAGTTAAGTTGATTGACCCGTCCCATAGTGCGCGGTACCAATACGTTCCAAAACGCTTAATGCGAATTTCCAGTGGGTTTCGTATCGGGTTCTAGTGATCACAGACATAAGGGGCCAAGTTTTTTGAACAGCTATTGGCCTAGCGACGATTTGAATACCTATCTGAGAAAGACTTATACTGCAGCTATCCTGCAGTATGGGGTCAAAATTTAAACATTAGAGCATCCTCCAGCCCAGGAAAATTGAGCAAATCGGTTGATTCTTTTACATTAGGAGTGGTTTTATTAAAGCATCATTTGTGTACAGGTGGTTTCTGAGATCCAGAGGTTCAGATATACCGTATTTATCCACTTACAATAAGCATGTAATATCCGACAGTAGTCATAAATGTAGTTTTAAAGACTTCTGGAAACATCGAGGGAGTTCTGAGATCACCAAAATATGACTTTAGTCAGCATTTTGTCATAAACAGATCTTTATGGTGCTCTGTCTGTGTACAATTGGTGCTGCACGCTCATACAAATATGACGAAGCAGTACTGAAGTAACAACAAAATGGACTAAATAGGGTCTTAACATGGCTGAAAAAATTTAAAATTACAGGGAGTTTCCGATGAATTGTGATCGAGGCGTAAAACATTCAGAAAAATGCAAAGCAAACCATTTTGTTGTTTGTATGTGTCAATCTATATAATTATATCGAGGTATATAGCTAAAATGTCAAAACTTTACTGACCTGCAGAATTCGTTTCATATAAACAGTACAAACTGCTGCTGTAGCGAAAAGAAGGGAGCTGCGGAAGAATGCTCCTATCCGAACACAAGACAGGCGAATATGTTTCCCTTTAGAGGACTGATGCAAAGGTGGGGAACCACTGTCTCAGTCCTCTTTCCGCCTTCTTCACCAAAATTCTGGCAAGCGAACATATTCGCGTTATTTTGAGCAGAAAGAGAGCAGCAGAGAGACAGTTAGCGTGGAAGAGAGAGGAGACTGCCTGTGGAGATTGGTTCAGACGGCTATGAGAACTATGGGACTTAATTTCTGAGGTCACCAGTCCCCTAGAACTTAGAACTACATAAACCTAACTACCCTAAGGACATCACACACATCCATGCCCGAGGCAGGATTCGAACCTGCGACCGTAGCGGCCGCGTGGTTCCAGACTGTAGCGCCTAGAACCGCTCGGACACTTCGGCCGGCCGCCTGTGGAGAGATAGAGGGAAAAGACTGTGTTAGTAGGTGAAAGAAAGTGCTAGCTAAAGAGAAAAGGTGATAGACGATAGTAGGGGGACCCAAAGAGAGTGCAGAAAGTGATGGTCAGTGAGAGACAGTAGCAGTAAAAGAGAAATATACCTGGATAGATGTAGAAGCAGTGGTAGAAAGACAGAGAGAACAGAGTGAAAATGAAAAATACAAATGAGCGAGGACCATACATAAACTTTGGGGTCTGGACCATCCAGACCGCCCAACTTCTAACATTTTGGTGTACAGGAGTGCGCATCTTGGAGAAAAATTTTGAACACGTGTGTATAGGGGAAACACAAGTTAAACTTCCATAATTTTTTGTTGCCGAGATATGCTAGAGAGAGTGGCAGTGGGAAAGGAACACAAAATGAGACAGTAAGTGAGAGAGGAAACTGTGGCAGTGGGAGATACACGTAATTTAAAGGGAGGAAAAGGAATTGGAGGATGAAAGGGACATACAGGCAATGGTAGAAGAGGTATTATGTGCTGAGGTTGAGGACTTCACTACAAACAGAAACTGACTACAAGCATTTGTAATGTTCAGTGTTGAAACAGCGTGAATATGTCCTCACGTAAAAATTTTTGGAGAGGAAACCCGAATGCATACTGAGAGAGCTAGTTGCTAATATATCTGCAGATTCTTTTAAAGAGATACGTCCTCGCCTTTTTAGTGCACCAACAGGAGAATTTTGCCACTGGTACTTAAATATATTACAATTCATGCAGTCAACGATTAAATGAAAGAAGGTACCACACTGCAAATAACTTAAGCTCTCTAAATGGTTTTCTTTCACAAGTGAATTTTCAATTCATTCAGAACCTAACGTAAAATAAGGAAAACAAAACGGTCAAAGTGCATAAATCCACATTGAATTTGGCTTTTCTTAAATGTATAGATGTACCCTGAAATAGTTTGTTTCTTTTCGAGGAAGTCCTTTCCCATTTTCCCCTAATACGAGAGCCAAAAAGAATTAATTGTTAAATTAAAAAGTGGAGCAACGGTGTTTCTGACGGTGTTATTTCGCGATGCACGTTAAGAAAGACATTTCTGTATGTAATTGTGTCTATAAATTTCCTGCTTTAGGCTGTCAGTTAAGGACCCTCTTACCACGTTTTCATATTCGGTAGCAGTGATGTACCGCTGTCTGTGTCGGAGGATCTCCGACAAAGTGTTTAGATCTGGAGACAATTATCTTAAAAGTATCGCCAGGAAGAGAAGTTCCCGAGGAAGCGCGTATTTCCTGCACCCCCGCTGGCGACGAATTTATGGGCGTTCCTCCCGATGTCTGATAAGTGAAATGTATTTCAAAACTTTTTCCTCCCATGGCAGAGTGCTGCGGCCACGAACTGATATTCAAGTTTCTTTACGTATTTCTATTTTCGTGGATACATTGGACTTCCAGAAACAACATCCTATAACGAAAAAGTAGAAACTTCATTTGTATAAAACAATATGCCAAAAAGTCTCCAATACTGTAATCTTGGGAAACAAATATGGAAGAATTTCCCTGCCACTGAAATTGATTACTAATACTTCGTCATTCTTTAAAGATTTCAGATGTATTAATGAATGCTTTAGTTTCAGAATTTGTTTCAAGAACCGTTATATTTTGTATAACTCATGTTGTATGCAAATTTAATACTTCCACGCTACCGGTGAAAATTCTTCGATTTTTCAGAGGTAAGATGTACTACTGGTTGTCAATGCAGTTAGCGTGCTGGACGTTTCCAGTAAGGTAAAACTGTTTGATTACGAGGGCCCTAATACGTGTGCTTTCCTTCCTGATCCATTTCTCTTGCTGTTAAGTCCCGCTGACAAAAGACACAGACGGGTTCAAGAATTGTTTATTGTTCGTAAGAGTTCCTTCCTGACATGTCATAAACAAAATAATTAGTGAAGTATTGAGTCGTGTGCAGATAGCTCAATTAAAAAACTTCCCTCGTGGCCATACTTCGTCTCGCATTCAGGGATTATGTCAAAGTCAATTTTCATCATCGCCATAGTCCCTTTCAGTAATTATCTAATCTTGTTACAAAAATCGTCCCACATTGTAATCATCTCCTGCCATGTAATTCACTGCTGCACAGGAAAGGTGGTCTCCCGTCATTATTTTTATGTGGTTGGGCCACTTAATATGGCTAATAAGTACATGCTACATATTTTATGTTGGAATTTATTATGCAGCCTATTAATATACAAACCCTCATAACAAGACTTTTCGTTTGGGCTATTATAAATTTCTGTTGTCCCTTTCCATGAGCAGCCATTTTTACTCAAGGCCATTGGTACTAGTGTGTTTCCGAAAGCTTTGAATTGTATTTATACAAATTTATACTTCATTGTGTCATGAACTATTTCACACATATGTATGAATCTGCTTAATGTATTAGCGTCATAATAATGTAACATGATACCCACTAAACAACATGATTCACGCCATTTTCGGTACTGAAACTTCCGTTATGTATGATAACCCTTTTACTTATGTATGGTAGGCTCCGTTGGCAAATACTTTGGTTTAAACAATGCGACTCATCCTGATACGCTGTTAACTATAACTGTTGTTGCGTGCGTCGATGGCAACAAGGATGTACCGATACACAGGACTTTGGCCACTGGATAAAGAATTAACCGTCATACAATCATGTAATATGGTTTCCGCAGTATGTCTCCATTCAGATTATTGAAGAGTTTTCAGAAATGCACTGTAAATCTAAACTGATTTGACAATCACATTATGTCTCCAGTTGCTGATACTAGATAAACGTGTAGTGCGACATCTTTAATACCGACAACTATTTCGAAATTTGACGAAGTGCGCATTGAGGCATATCTACCTAGGATAATTAATTAGTATCCAGTTAATTAATGGTTAAGGGATTCAGTTATTTAAGTGATATGGGCACAAATCCAATAAGAACATATTACATAGTGCACAGAATCGTGAAAGATAAAATGTTATATGTAAATATGGGTATCAAGAAATGAGATATTAATATTCATAAGTGGCGGATAGTGTTGTACCTAGAGGATAGCATACCTAGGAAAACATGATTTTTTTGGATCGTTACTTCAGTCTAGTGACTTATTTTTGAAAGACATGAAGGAATGCGAACCAGAGACCCCATTATCAATTTCCAACTTGTTCTACAATTTTTGTTCTCCATTAACACGAGTTTGTGCAGCATTTATAAATATCTCGCATTCTACACATTTAAGTGCTGCATAATACAGTTAAGTTATTTTTAATATATTGTTAATTCTTCAGGTACAGAATTCTAAGGCCAGTAGTACGCTACATTTTTTAGAACTAATAATAATTTAACATGTATCGAAAATGAAAAGTAGTTTCAGTTTTCAATAGCGTCCATTTCAAAATGTGTTTAACTCGCAATTGGTTTTTATAATACTTCTGCTTAATTTAATTTCACTTTCTGATAATTGGTATGTGGTACGGTTATAATGTAACACATAGACGATTAAATACATTATTTAGAAGATTTTCTGTACGCAACGCTTTCAAATTTCAGTAGAATATTTGTTCCAAGGTACACGACTATGTTGCACCTTGAAAGATGTTTTCACATCTGGAAGAACCTTATTTTTCTGGAGAACGTTTTGTAGTTTCTGAAAAAAGACTTTAAGTTCATATAAAGTGAATACCGTTATTAAAAGATGGAATACGAAAACATTCAACTTCTCTTACAGGACTGATTAGTGAAGTGTAACCTGTAGCTCGTACAGAGGTACATGTTCCACCTATTCTTCGATGTTAGAAAAAGATGATCGTGTAAAAGCTTTAAGTAACCTAGTAGTAGGTAGGAGCAGCCTAATGTTCGAGGTTGTTGTGATTTGTAGCTAAAATCCATGAAACAGGACCCACACAGAATGTCTACAAGGCGACACTCTAACAGACCTGCTTGCTATGTGGACATTTAATTGTGCCGAGTCGTCAGTACTTGAAAGATTTTTGGACGTCTCAGAGAAAAAGGGCCATCAATAGCTGTAAAAACGAAAGTGGACTGTAAAATGATTTATTCATTTATTTGCTAAGTTGAGCATTGGTGACTAGACATCGCCGATATATTTAGATATGCACTGATGTATTGACATGTAATTTCGACAGCTATTGTAGTATATTATAAACTGTTGAAGACGATTTAAAATTCAACAGTTTTGTGAAATTAAGTTAAGCTATAATTTCGTAGCTGTTGGACGTATTTAGAACTCTCTTGTAGTCTGCACACCAACTGTATCGGGGAAGAGCCGTACACGGCAGCCAGTGGCCCTGATCAGGGAGTCAAAATTAAGAAATTATCAGAAGCCGACACTAATTGAGAAGAATTTCAGGTAAATCTTGCGAAAGTTACCAAAAGGTGACAGAACCTTAACACCATTATTAGCATTAATATCACACGTCGCATCGAGAAACAACGCACTAGTTGCGAAAGTCTGAAAAGTATACCAATGTACTACACTCACCCTCTGAGCTACTGGACACGACAAAAACGTACAATGGGCGAGTGAATGAGAAGAAAGGAAACAAACATTTGCTGGCTGATTAGAGAGCAAAATTCTGCCAAGTAACAATAAAGGTTTTTTTACAGAATTGCAATCTTGATCCTACAGAGGGACATGGATTATGAAAAGATAAAGGATCTGGTCGAAGGTCTACCGTGCAGAGTCATGGTCGAAGGTCTACCGTGCAGAGTCAGGTAGCTGCGAGTCCAGTAGCAGTGACCAGGACGGCCTGTGTTCATTGGACCATAGGCAAGATGCAATGGTCTCTTCACCTTAGGCATGGAGGAGCAGCACTGTGTCAACAGGGCATTGGGCACATGGCGAATGGTGCAGGCACTGGCAGGCTTGTCATCTCAGAGCACCAACCTAGAGAGGCAACTTGACTCCTCGAATGTTCCAGAGGAACAGCTTTGTCTAGCAGAGTGTTCTTCTGCCCTTGCTCTTATTTTCTCCATGATTTACTGACAGTGGTTGTTGCATGGCCCATTAGGCAGTCTATCGGATACACAGACTGTGTACGACCACTTCAAGGATACTTCGACTGTCGCTGTCACCAGACAGCAAGGCTATGTTATATTTTCCTTTATGTGTTCCATAACTGTGGTCGTCTGTACTTCATGATTTACACTTGCTACAAGTATGGGAACGATCTTAACGAAGATGCTGCTGTGTAAATTTTGATCTGAAACTAACCAGTAACAGTCGAAGCTAACTGGACCAAAGTTCTAGTGGTTGGGAGTGGAGGACTGGGATTTTAGCAAATGACGATGTTGAGTTGAATAACATTTACTGCAGAACTCATTTGCGATGGCAGTGTTGGAGTTAACCGTTGAGATCACTTCCTGTAACTAAGACCACTATATAAGAACCAGGGCCCATTTACAACGTTACCACCCTTCAACGACGACACACAATACAACAAGATTAGAGGCTTTGTATCGTATATATTTTGAAAAGGTTTTACTTTGGAAATACGATAAATGCAATGCCACATTTAACAGATAACTAACCTCTGGCCACTAATTTTCACAGAATAGTACAACCCAGAACAATGAGTACCCAATGCACCACCACAACAGTACAGCTTTATGCACTATTCTTTCTACAAACAAAACCATCATCCCAACTTGTTATTTCTCGTGCAGCGGAACTTAAATAGCTTATCATACCTCATGATATATTTTGAAATGGACCAGCTTAACAGCGCTAGATTTGCATAGATACTACATATCCTAGTCAACTAATCAGTTAACTAACCTACGGGAACCGTAATCACCTTTTCTAACTCAGAAGTAGGGGGTAGTCCTACTGAGCGCAAGACAATTTCTAGTATTCGTACCACTAATGAAACCTATACTGGCAGCACATATCAAAGGTCACGACGATTTTGCTTTATCCCAAATTATCAAATCATCAATTCTTTGTCAGTTCTTGCTCACTGAGTGTGGCTAACTGCCAACAGACTTCTCGCTTGTTGCATCAGGATACGCAAGGTGCTTAATGCTGTCACATTCACTCTCTCTAGCGGCGCAATCCTCCGCTTTTATCTCACGTATGACGTCGGAACAACAAGTCTGAACAAGAAGAGCAGTTGAATGAAATTTCCTATATCAGACTTCGGTTAATAAATAATTAATAAAAAAATCAACATTCATTGAAACTGATTATAATTCCAAAGAACGACAGGAGGCAACATTCACACCAAAAATTCCTGTATGTTGTAGCATAGAAATTGCCATAAATATATAGAACTCTGAACGTTGCAGGTAGCGTTCACGCGATTCGACTGGCCCTGACGGTCAAGTATGCTTTGTCTCTACGTCCCCATGGACAAGCTAACGCACTTCTCAATAGATCTATATCAGGATTCGTCAGTAGAGTGTGGCCTGCAAAGTAGCGCTTACGGATATGCTTTTTTGACTCTGCCAGAGACTGTGACCTTTCCACCAGATGAAAACAGTGCCTAGTGATTTTTTACACGTCCCCAGCAAAGAACAAATCGCGTAAAGATAAATGATATGTAATGCGTTTTCTGACCGGGGGCTATCCTTTCTCGTCCACTAATTTTGAGAATCTGCAAGATAAGGAAAAACACCCGAAAATAATATACTAAATCTGCAGACGTCAGTGAGATGCATATGCATACACGTACAACAAAAATTGTTATACAAACTCTAACGACAGCCTGTGCAACAGGCGTAAGTTGGCACTATTGAATTTTCCAAATGAACACAATAGATTTCATCATTTACGAGTGTCCAAAATATGAACAGAAAATATTGTGAGCAAATACGCCTATTAAGTAATCATTAAGATACAATAAAAAAAGGAAATGGTTTCTCTATGTATAGTGATAACTGATTTGCATCTTCCTCATCTATTGACTGACAAAGACCGCCGACAGTTGAAGAGGGTCGTAATGTCTAATAGGCAGACATCTATCCAGACCACCACACAGGAATTCCAAACTGCATCAAGATCCACTGCGTGTACTATGACAGTTAGGCGGGAGGTGAGAAAACTTGGATTTCGTGATCGAGCGACTGCTCATAAGTCACACGTCACGCCGGTAAATCCCAAACAACTCCTCCCTTGGTGTAAGGAGCGAAAACATTGGACGATTGAACAGTGGGAAAATGTTGTGTGAGGTGACGAAACACGGTACACAATGTGGCGATCCGATGGAAGGGTATGGGTATGGTGAATGCCTGGTGAACGACATAAGCCAGCGTGTGTGGTGCCAACAGTAAAATTCGGAGGCGGTGGTGTTATGGTGTGGTCGTGTTTTTCATGGAGGGGGCTTGCAGCCCTTGTTGTTTTGCGTGACACTATCACACCACAGGCCTGCACTGATGCTTTAAGCACCTTCTTGCTTCCCACTGTTGAAGAGCAATCCGGGGATGGCGATTGCATCTTTCAACCCGATCGAGCACCTTTTCATTATGCACAGCCTTTGGCGGAGTGGTTACCGACAATAACATCCCTCTAATGGACTGGCCCGCACAGCGTCCTGACCTGAATCCTATAGCACACCCTTGGGATGTTTAGGAACGCCGAATTCGTGCCAGGCCTCACCGACCGACATCGATACCTCTCCTCAGTTCAGCACTCCGTGAAGGATGGGCTGCCATTCTCCAAGAATCCTTTCAGCACTTGACTGGACGTATGCCTGCGAGAATGCAAACTGTCATCAAGGGTAAGAGTGGGCCAACACCATATTGAATTCCAGCATTACCGAAGGAGGACGCCACGAACTTGTAAGTCATTTTCTGCCAGGTTTCCGGATACTTTTGATCACATTTTTTGCTTAGAATAGTGTTTCCAGAAATCGATGTCTCCAATTCTACTAGCGACATGTTTTGCTGACGGTTTGGAGGGCTGTAAGGAGCCTTGTTGTGGACGATGAATAACTTCTTGACTATGGTGATCATTGGCAGTATCCATGCCTGTATATAACATCTCACGTGGTACTTTCCTCGACTCGTATTCCCTACATGTGCCTGGGGTTGGCTCATCCTCATACTTTAGTGGCAGTGCAGTTGACCTGTTTACGCAGCTAGTTCCTCACCCTCCATAAAACGTGTTTCCACTGCCAAGCCTGGGTGAATACCATTCAGTGGGACTTCTTAAATATTGAACTGGTCTTCCTTACTCTCCTGGATATTGCTCAGGATCATGTGAAGATGAATGATCATGTGAAGATGAATTGCCTTTCAAATGCTGCTCACCTTTTAGTAGTGGTAGACTGGTAATTGTATACGGTGTGTGGCCTCTCCTCATGCGTTCCTCATATCTCCCTCCAATGAGTATCATCTTTTCAGCTTCATAACACGTTACATGCACACAAAGAAAATAGGTTCCTGTATGAACACTTTTCTGTGATTGCCATTAATAGATCACAGACACAAAAATGAATGTAGTTACAAGAGTACACCTCCCACATTGCAAATAATTTCTGAAAAGGAGAAATAGACAATAAACAAAATTCGACGGGGTACAAAGAAAATCAATGCACGATACATTTACATTTGCCTGTTAAATATTCACTTCCAGTTTTCAATTATATTATTACTACCTGTTGCTGAACTGGTCTAGGGGAAGCTTCTTTGAATAGTAATCAAAACGTCCTCAGTCCCGAATTCGAACACCGCAGCCACTTAAATTTTGAATAACAATCATCAGCAGTGACGGCCGAAGTTTTATAACATAAGACGTCACCCTCATTTTGCCAACGCCCTTGTCGAAGAGGTCAGAGAAGCGGACAGAGACACTCTCTTGCCCTAGGTGTACGAAACTAACCCTAAAAGGTGGAATAATCAGCAATCATAAACGGCATGAAGATGCAGAAGGCAACGGAAACCACTGCATTAAAGACACATAATGTGTATCCATAGTACTTGTGGTCTGTAATTGAAAAAGTGTCATGGCGATCTCTCCATTATCAAATGATTCCGGACTAGCCCCCCTTCGGATTTCGGGGCGGGGACTGCCAACGGAGAAGTGGCGCCGGCCGCAGTGGCCTAGCGGTTCTAGGCGCTTCGGCCTGGAACCGCGCGAACGCTACGGTCGCAGGTTCCAATCCTGCCTCGGGCATGGATGTTTGTGATGTCCTTAGGTTAATTAGGTTTAAGTAGTTCTAAGTTCTAGGGGACTGATGACCACAGATATTAAGTCCCATAGTGTTCAGAGCCATTTGAACCATTTGAGAAATGGCCATGAGAAAAAGACTGAAAACTGACGAAAGGCTAACGTTCTACGAGTCGGAGCGTGTTTGAAAGTGCTACGGAAGCCTTAAAATGTGAGAAGATAAATTATAAGGCTCAGTCTAGACATTGAAGTCAGTGAAGTGAAATCGAAAGGAGAAAGGGAGCTATGATCAGACTGGTATATGAAAATATGAAGAGTAATAGAAAATGGTATAAAGGGATTGAGATTCGTTAAGAATAGGAAGGTAGGGCAGAGAGTGAGCTACTGTGAGCAGTTCAGAGATAGAGTTGTTCTCATCAGAATCGACAGCCAAAACCAACACCAAAAAGCATGGTTCCGGTATACATGCCGACGTTGCAAGTCGAAGGCGAAGAATAGAGGAAGTGTGATAGGATACTGAACTTGTAATTCAGTACGTAATGGGTATATGAAAATCTTATAGTCATGGGCCATTGCAATGATGTTTGAGGGTAAGAAGTTGAAGAAGGGGTTACCGGAGAATATGGTCTTGGTACTAGGAATGACAGCGGTGAAAGACTAATTGAGTTTGGCAATGAACTTCCGATGTTAATAGCGAATACTCTGTTTATGAGTAACAAGAGGAGGAGATGCATTCGGAAAAGGAAGATACTGGAAGGTTTCAGTTAAATTACATCATGGTTACACAGAAATTCCGAAATCATATACTGGATCGTGGGAGTATCAAGTAGCAGACACAGACTGAGATCCCAATTTCGTAATGATGAAGAGTTGGCTGAAGTTTAAGAGACTAGTCAGGAAGAATCAATGCTCAAAGAAGTGCGATACTGACGTTACAAAGTAATGAAGATACATGCTTGATGTTCTAGACCGTACAGATAATGCGACAATGATTAGGTCAGGAAGCAGTTCAGTTGAAAAGGAAAGGATATCTCTACACAGGCAATCACAGACGGTCGAAAGAAAAGCAGAGGTACAAGGAAGGCAAACGCAAAGAAACCATAGGTAATGGACGAAGTAACGCAGTTAGTCGACTAAAGAAAGAACTATAAAAATGTTCAGGGAAATTCAGGAATACAGAAATACAAGTCACTTAAGACTGAAATAAACAGGAATTGCTGGGAAGCCAAGGTGAAATGCATGCGTGAAAAATGTGAAGAAATCGAAGAAGCCAATATTAGAGCCAGAATGTGAAAGTGTATTGCAAGGCTTAAAATAAAGTAAGGGAGAAGAGATAGATAACCCCCCATCGGAATTTCTAAACCACTGGGGGAAGGGAGAACAAAAGGGGTAATCACTCTGGTGTGTAGAACGTATGAGACGTGATATACCATCATAGTTTCAGAAAAACATTTTCCATATAATTCTGACGATTGCAACAGCCGAATAGCGTGAGGATTATCGCACAGTCAGCTTAATAGTTTATGCATCCAAGTTGCTGGTAAGAACAACATACAGAAGAAGGGAAAAGAAAGTTGAGGATGTGTCAGACTTCGATCAGTTTGACTTCAGGAGAGGCAAAGGCACCAGAGAGACAGATCTTACGTTGTGGTTGATAATGGAAAATCAAGACGCATCCCTAGAATTTGTCAATATGGAAAAAGCGTTAGACAGTTTAAAAAGGAGCAAGACGTTCGAAATTCTGAGAAAAATAGGTGTAAATTATAGGGAAAGATGGACGATAGATAATATGTACAAGAACCAAGAGCGAACAATGAAAGTAGAAGACCAAGAAGGAAGTACTCGGATTAAATTAGTGTAAGACTGGGATATAGTCTTTCGCCCTTGCTGTTCAACCTATACTTCTAAGAAGCTATGGTGGACATAAGAGACAGATTCAGTAGTGGCATTACAATTCAAGGTAAAAGGCTACCATTGATAAGATTCGCTGATGACTTTGCTGTCTTCAGTGAAAGTAAAGGAGAATTACAGAAGGTGCTTAGTGGACTGAATAGTCTGACTACATAGTGTGGATTGAGGTAAATCGAAGAAGGCGAAGGTAATCAGAAGTAGCAGAAATGGGAGCAGCGAGAAACTTAACATTAGAATTGCTGATCACGGGGTAGATGATAGAGTTAAGAACCTTTGCTACCTGAGCAGCAAAATAATCTCTGACGAACGGAGCAAGGAAGACATATAAAGCAGAATAGCACTGTCAGAAAGGGAATTATGGCAAAGAGAGGTCTGCTAGTATCGAACATAGGTCCTAATTTGAGAAAAAAAAAGTCTCCAAATGTACGTTTGGAGCAGAGCATTGTGTGGTAAAGAGATATGAACGTCGGGAACACTGGAACAGAAGAGAATCGAAGCATTTAGTTGTGGTGCAGCAGAAGAAAATAGGTGGCATGATACGGTATGAAACGAGGAGGTTCTTCGCAGAATTTGGGAGAACTGGAATCTATGGAAAACACTGATAAGAAGAAGGGACCGAATGATTGGACATCTCTTAAGGCATCGGACACCTGTAGAGAAAGACAGAAATTTGTATGCATCCAATGCATAAATGAAAACGCAGGTTGCATGTGCTGCTCTGAAATGAAAAGATAAGCAAAAGAAAGAAATTCGTGATGGGTCGTATCACACCAGTCTGACGAGTGATGACTCAAAATAAAACAAAGACAGAGGGAGAGAAGTTATTGCTGAAGTTGTGCAAAGTCGGTATTCTGCATCAACATTCAACTGCAAGCAGTTCGGTTAGTCCGTGTAGTCTTTGAAGCTTACGAGTAGCATGCGTTTTGGTTCCTATTCAACGAGCCAACTGCAGCGCTACTTGCCGAGGAGGGAACTTGGAATCTTATGTTTGAACAGTGTGTCATACGTTGGTCGCGGTTGAGGTGAGACGTGCTCAGTTGAATGGAGCCCGATCGCTGCTTTTGCTGTCTTGTGGGGTTCTTGTGTCACCGGGGTTATCCATAGGTATTGTCTAGCAACAAAGTGTGTTTTTAAGCAATTGTGAGGTGTCATTCAGTCTAATGAGTCATTCAGCTTTTTACTCTTCCTTAACTTCCTAAACAGTTTTTGTCGTGTATAGAATTGGTGAGTGATGTGATTCCATATGTGATTCACTTGCGAAGTTTTTTTGTATTGATAAGCTAATGTGTATTTTGTCCACCTGGTTCTGAATTAATTATATACAGAGGAAAACAAGTATCTCTTATTTCAACTCCCCTTGTTACTGACTTGGTACTTGTCATATTTGTGACTCACCTGCCATTACATGATTGCGTGCTGCAAAGGTAAACTTATCTCCGATAATTGACACAACTGCTAATTTTCTGGCAACATTCCACGTTACAGACAAGGTTCGTTGTTGTAAACATTATGTCTTCCTGTTCTACTGCCTGCTTCTTGCAACAAATAAGGTAGGCTACGACGCTGCTGCTTCTTCAAGAGTCGTTGTACGCGTTTTTACCGAAGTGTACGAGTTCACAGTTTCATATACGGATTATAATCTCAGTAAAAATGGGCTTAACATCGCAGCGGCACCAGGACTGGCTACAATTCGGATTGCTAACACTTATAAACTTTTACTGGAATATCAGGGACGATTTTCGCGTTCACTTGGGTTCAAGGTGCAATGCGACACCTACTGTTCTTCCGTTGTGCGATTAACGTCACATGCCCTATAAGTTTCATTGGTCATTTAACAAGCAGATAGCGTTTATTAACTAATTATATGCCTCATTATTTTGTTTATTATTAGGAAAAGTTCCTTCAAATCGTGGCGTCTTGAGTTTTTACACTAGTAAACCAAATTAGGAATCAGGCAGCATATGTTAAATAACCATTTAGACATCATAGTCATGGATGACAGAACAGACAACGAAATGAAAAGGTGAATTAATTGACATAAACTAGCAAATCTGCTACGTAGACATTGTTTAGAGCAATGAGACCGATGATGATGATGGAAACGGTATAATTTTGCGTTCTTTTATAACCGGTGCTGATTGGTTTGAAGGAGGGTAATACTTTGATAAGAAACCAGTTTTGTTTTTTCTTTGTTACAAAGACTTTTCCCAAGTTTTGATCTAAATTGTTCACTATTGACTGCAGTGGCCTTATCAACATGACTCACTATCATCAGAAAGTATATGACAAACACTCATGATAGGTGTCAGTGACACGTGCTTTGACGTTAATTCCACAGCTACATATAACAGAAATCCTTAGCAGTTCTTGATAGTTAAGGAAACAAACTGATCACTGCACTTCCCTTAACTTTGTGGGAATAATAGGAAATAATGGAGGTCGTGAGATGCCGTCAGTGGTTTTAACTTCTTTCAAAGTTTGCAGGAAACTAATGCTCTGCGGATTCCCTTCTCCATGTTAAGTAACACATATCACATAGCTTGTGTATATAAATAATCTAATTTAACCTCCTAGAACACCGCGTCTTTCAAAAACGACTTTCTTAAATATGCAATGAAACTATTGGACTGATCCTTCTTCAATTTCACTAACCTGAAGGAGGCGTTTTTAACCTGCTTCCACGCAATTGAATACGTCATAAAATTCTCAAAACTGAAGATTTTTAAATACAATATGCTGAAATTATAGTGATGATCTTCCGCGGTCTCATTATTCAATCCCAGATGTGATCCTGAGGGAGATTCTGCAACAGTTTTCTCCTTTCCGTGAATGTGGTGCCCTGGCGTACCTCGTTGCATGTCCGGTCTTATTTATTACACAGAACTATTTCGTGATTAAAAATATAGTTGGTGAGAGTGGCCAAAGGCAAGTTGGATGTCTTAATTTACTAGCACGGTGGCTACAGTGTTGTTTGTTTGCTGTATTTACTCTGGGCTCAGTTGTGGGGCAAGCCGTCGTAATATAAAATTCATTGTGTCGGTAAATGTAGAGGGTTGTTGTCTACGTGGAGAAAGGTTTCCTTCTTTACTGAGGCTTATTGCCTATTCAAAACTATATATTCTCTTAAAACCATTGGTTGACGGTTATGAATATTTCTTTCATTAGGAGTTTTAAAAATAAAAGTGTAATGTATTTTGAAGAAAAGAATCATTTCAACCTCACACTAGACTTATTACACAGAACTTTGGTAGCAGAGCGTGGTTAGTGTGTGGTGAGGTGTGTGTGACAGAAACAAAATTTTGACTTGAGAGAAAATCTTATTCACCTTTCAGGCTAACAATATGGTCATGTGTTCCTTCTAGCGGACATTGTTCCTTACCATTCTGTTTCAGGATGGCCACAATGGAGGTACGTGAGGTCTTGGAGTTAACAAAGAAGAGGAGCTGGTCTATTAGTTAAAGGTTCGCGGTTCTGACGTCTGCGACAGGTTGTTGCTCGTCCCATGGCCCTGCCTGACCTGTAGGAAGCAGAGGCGAGTGCTGAGGTCTTCAGTATTAAGACTGCCTTATAAGAGACAGAATATATGCTCTTCGTTTTTAATATAGGGAACCATCTCACTCTCAGGTCAATAGAATTAGTGCCCTCATATTCATTATGTTAACATCGTACGGGATTCGTGAAGCGTCAGATCGTCCTACTCTCTCTGTAAATTACTGTCTTTACTGATGGATGATTTACTGTACGAACCAACAGTAAGTTACTTCAGGCGAGGCAAATTGCCCCAAGTGAATGAAGCACACCCTCAAGTCAATAGTGCAGAGAGATCCTTGGTGGGACCTTTCTATGCCTCTGGCTCATTTGTTTGTCCAATTCGCCGAATTGCTGCCTGATGGTGGTCTTTTGTCGGTAGATATACTGAGTCGACAGACAACACTGAGAAAGTGCAGTAGCTCTGCAGGATCGTGAAGAATCGGTCGGGTTATGTACTGAACATTGCTATCAGCTGTTGAGACTGATGGCGACCAGATGACTGGAGCCGATACTTTCTGACATAATGTGGTGGAAACTGTCTTTGAATGAGTTACCTGAGCGCCCGCGCTCGGCCGGAGCTAATCGGCTGTGGCTATTTTAGATGCCACGATATGAAGAATATATTTTCAGGAGGTGGTGCCCAGAGCTCTTATATATTTGAAAAATGTTATATTACCGCCTTGAGCTGCTGGTAAAATACGTTATTATACAACAAGTTTCAGTCGTCTGACCATCATTGGGCTCACAAAAGTATTCACAGTATCATCGTATGCGAAATATAAAATCTTTACTGTCGTGTGATAGAACCATGAATAATACCTTGTTATCATATCGTAAAATAAATTACGTGGTCAATTTATAAAAACTGTGCTATGGAGTGTACTCATTCATATTAAAACTGCTCATGAATGAGTACAATCAATACCATAGTTCTTATAGATTGAGTTCATAGTCTATCTTACGATATGATAACAGTGTATTATTCATGGTTTTTATCACCTGTCGATAGGGATTTTACATTTCACCTGACATGGTGCTGTGAATACTTTTATGAACCCGATAATGGTCAGACAAATGAAACTGGTTGTATAAATGAAGTGTTTTACCAGTAGCTCAACGCTGTAATACGTCCTTTCTCAAAAATGAAGAATCGCTGAAACGTATATTAAGTTAATCAAAAACAGTGATAGAAGTTTGTGTTTTGGTTGCCGTCAAAGGCATATAGCTGAAAATATCCTTGAAGGAGTGCGTCCCGGTGACCACTTCAGCATACTTTTTTGTGGCTGACCACAAAGTGTCCGTCAGATAGAAGAGCTTGTGATTTATGTACAAACCATAAAACGTGCTGAGCATAAACGAGAGGAGGATTTTCGTCCTAAGCGGCAGGAAGCTGAAGGTAGTAAGCGAAGCAGGTGGACGGATTCATTAGAAATAGAATGTTCTGAGTGTAAAGGGTATGGACACAGACAGGGCAGCTTAAGCAATAGCTGACGGAATGTTCAGGGGGAATCACGAAGGAGGCCAATTTTCAGGCGGTAAAGTCTTCTTTGTATGCTTGACAAGCCTGACCCTGATGAGGACATTAGTGCAGTGTCTGTATGTGACACCCTCTGTAAAGTTGTATGCAAGGAACAGATACTGCTGTCGAGTTACAGCCGTATCAAATCATGAAACATGTTCACAAATTCGTCCATTTCATAGCTGTAGTGGTACCGTCTTCCTTCGGTACCGGTAGCACTACGAAGAAAGATGAAAGTAATAAGAAGTAGCAGAAATGCAAATAGTGAGACATTTAACATCAGGATTGATGGTCACCGCGTAGAATAACTTAACGAATTCTACCATCTAGGTAACAAAACAACCAGTAGCGGACTGAACAAGAACATCATCAATAGCAGGATACCACTGGCAAAAGCGGCATTGCTGACAAAGACAACTCTTACGGTATCAAACATACGCCATAATAGGGGGAAGGAATTTCTGAGAATGTACGTTCCGAACACAGCATTGTATTGTAGTGAGAAATGGACTATAGGAAATCCACAACTGAAGAGAATCGAAGAATTTCAGATGTGGTGCTTCAGGCGAATGTTGAAAGTAAGATGGGCCGATAAGGTAATGAATGAGGAGGTTCTGCGCAGAATCGAAGAGGAAAGGAATATGTGGAAAACACTGACAAGAAAGAGGGACAGGATGGTAGGACACCCGTTAAGACATCAGGGAATAACGTCCATGCTACTAGAGAGCGCGCTAGAGGGGAAAAAGCTGTAGACTACTCTGAGATGAAGAGGTTGGCACAAGACAGGAATTCGTGGGTGATCGCATTAAACCAGTCAGAAGACTGATGACTCATAAAAATGTGGTACCGAATTCGCAATCTTCTGATACATTTCATGATTTAATACGGCTGTATCACGTCAGCAATGTCTCTGCCTCCGAGCAGTCATGCATGTAGGAAGGATATCTTTCGTAGGGCATGCATGCGTGTCCGAAGGAATATTACATCGAAATTTACAGACACTGTCAAAGACAGACGTTGTGCTAATGTAGTTCATACCAAAGCCAATATAATCTGACGATTAAGCCAAGTAAGTCTATTCCTGCGCGGGAATCACATAATGGTACGAGCTCTATGGCAGCAGATACTGGAACATAGTGAGTATTGGGTCTGTCAGTGAATCGTACTCAAATAATAACAAAACGATTAAGACGTCCGCTGGCGTAAAATAAGTAACCCAGGTTCGAGATTCGGTCTGACACAAATTTTCATTTGTTTCCAGAAGACTGTTTGGCAGTGGTGGTACCGTATTCGCAGTTTGCGAATGCATTTCTTAAACTCGTTTACGTTATGACTCTTACAGCACCATCTCCTGGGAAATTTTCGGTGAACTTAGTTTCTGTAGTGTTACCCCCTTCTTCAGTAACATTCCGCTCTAACGTAGGTTTGGGACTTCCTGTCTTGCCCTGTGGTGGGAAACTGCCTCTCAAGGCGAAAGAATCAGCACTGATCAACGGCATGAGGATGCAGAAGCCAATGGAAACCACTACATTAAACACACGTAATTTGTAGCCACATGACATGTGGCCTATAATTCAAAGAGTGTCATTATGATCTTTCAATTGGTAAAAGACACCACACTAGACCCAGATTTGTATCTCCGGGATGGGACTGCCAAGGGGGAGGTGACCATGAGAAAAATATTGAATTACAAGCGGGAGAATAACGTTCTAGGAGCCGGGGCGCGGAGTGTCAGAAGCTTCAACGTTCTAGGGAAGTCATACAATCTGAAAAGGGTCAGTGAAGTGAAAAATTAAGAAGATAAAGATATCTAGTTAGACTGGCGTAGCAGCAGAAACTGGTGTTACTGGAGTAGTATTCGTTATCACTAGCAAGGTAGGACAGAGAATGAATTACTGTTGACAGTTCAGTGACAGGATAGTTCTCATCCGAATCGACAGCAAACCAACACAACAACGGTAGTTCAGATACACAGGCCGAAGTAGCGAGCCGAAGATGAATAGGTAGAGAAAGTACGCTATGCCATCAAAAGTATCCGGACACACCCAAGAACATACATTTACCATATTACTGCCAGATACTCAATATAAGCGACCTCAGTTACCATTAGATGTCGTGAGACAGCAGAATGGGGCGCTCCGAGGAACTCACAGATTTTGAACGTGGTCAGCTGACTTGGTGTCACATGCGTCATACATCTGTACGCGAGATTTCCACACTCGTCCACTGTTACCGACGTGATAGTGAAGTAGAAACCGTGAAGGGACACGTACAGCACGAAAGCCTACAGACCGACCTCGTCTGTTGACTCTACCAGGATCCACTGCAAGTACACTCCTGGAAATTGAAATAAGAACACCGTGAATTCATTGTCCCAGGAAGGGGAAACTTTATTGACACATTCCTGGGGTCAGATACATCACATGATCACACTGACAGAACCACAGGCACTTAGACACAGGCAACAGAGCATGCACAATGTCGGCGCTAGTACAGTGTATATCCACCTTTCGCAGCAATGCAAGCTGCTATTCTCCCATGGAGACGATCGTAGAGATGCTGGATGTAGTCCTGTGGAACGGCTTGCCATGCCATTTCCACCTGGCGCCTCAGTTGGACCAGCGTTCGTGCTGGACGTGCGGACCGCGTGAGACGACGCTTCATCCAGTCCCAAACATGCTCAATGGGGGACAGATCCGGAGATCTTGCTGGCCAGGGTAGTTGACTTACACCTTCTAGAGCACGTTGGGTGGCACGGGATACATGCGGACGTGCATTGTCCTGTTGGAACAGCAAGTTCCCTTGCCGGTCTAGGAACGGTAGAACGATGGGTTCGATGACGGTTTGGATGTACCGTGCACTAGTCAGTGTCCCCTCAACGATCACCAGTGGTGTACGGCCAGTGTAGGAGATCGCTCCCCACACCATGATGCCGGGTGTTGGCCCTGTGTGCCTCGGTCGTATGCAGTCCTGATTGTGGCGCTCACCTGCACGGCGCCAAACACGCATACGACCATCATTGGCACCAAGGCAGAAGCGACTCTCATCGCTGAAGACGACACGTCTCCATTCGTCCCTCCATTCACGCCTGTCGCGACACCACTGGAACGGGCTGCACGATGTTGGGGCGTGAGCGGAAGACGGCCTAACGGTGTGCGGGACCGTAGCCCAACTTCATGGAGACGGTTGCGAATGGTCCTCGCCGATACCCCAGGAGCAACAGTGTCCCTAATTTGCTGGGAAGTGGCGGTGCGGTCCCCTACGGCACTGCGTAGGATCCTACGGTCTTGGCGTGCATCCGTGCGTCGCTGCGGTCCGGTCCCAGGTCGACGGGCACGTGCACCTTCCGCCGACCACTGGCGACAACATCGATGTACTGTGGAGACCTCACGCCCCACGTGTTGAGCAATTCGGCGGTACGTCCACCCGGCCTCCCGCATGCCCACTATACGCCCTCGCTCAAAGTCCGTCAACTGCACATACGGTTCACGTCCACGCTGTCGCGGCATGCTACCAGTGTTAAAGACTGCGATGGAGCTCCGTATGCCACGGCAAACTGGCTGACACTGACGGCGGCGGTGCACAAATGCTGCGCAGCTAGCGCCATTCGACGGCCAACACCGCGGTTCCTGGTGTGTCCGCTGTGCCGTGCGTGTGATCATTGCTTGTACAGCCCTCTCGCAGTGTCCGGAGCAAGTATGGTGGGTCTGACACACCGGTGTCAATGTATTCTTTTTTCCATTTCCAGGAGTGTACAATGACAGTTAGGCGGGAGCTGGGAAAACTTGAATTTCATGGTCGAGCGGCTGTTCATAAACTACAAATCACGCCGGTAAATGTCAAACGACGCCTCGGTTGCTGTAAGGAGCGTAAACATTGGAGGATTGAACAGTGGAAAAACGTTGTGTGGAATGACGAATCACGGTACACAATGTGGCGATCCGATGGCAGGGTGTGGGTATGGCGAATTCCCGGTGAACGTCATATGCCAGCGTGTGTATAGGCAACAGTAAGCTCTTCATGGAAGGTGCTTGCAATTCGGGATGGCGGTTGCATCTTTCAGCACGATTGAGCACCTGTTCATAATGCACGGCCTGTCACGGGGTGGTTACACTACAATAACATCCATGTGATGGACTCGCCTGCACAGAGTCCTGACCTGAATCCTATAGAGCACCTTTGGGATGTTTTTGAACGCCGACTTCGTGCCGGGCCATACCGACCATAGTGCAGCATGCTGTAGAGAATGGGCTGCCATTGGCCAAGAAACCTTCCAGCAACAGATTGAACGTATGCATGCGAGAATGGAAGCTGTCATCTAGGCTAAGGGTACGCCATCACCATACTGAATTCCAGTATTGCCAAAGGAGGACTCCACAACTTGTAAGTCATTTTCAGCCAGGTGTCCGGATATTTTTGATCAAATAGCGTATATGAGGGAGATGAAAACCTAATAGTTATGAAGATTGGAATGCTGTTGTATGGGAAGAAATAGAAGAAAAGTTTACGAAAGAATGTCGGCTTGTTTCTAGGCGTGAGAGAAGAAACACTTACTGAGTTCTGCAATAAATTTCAGTTGGTGATAGCGAATTCTCTGTTCAAGAATTACAAGAGGAGGAGCTATAACTAGAAAAGGCGAGGAGATACTGAAGATTCAGTCAGATTACATGATGTTCAGGCAGAGATTCCGAAATCAGATACTGGATTTTAAAGTGTTCCCTGGAGCAGATAAAGACACGGACCACTATTTAATACTGATGAAGAGTAGGCTGATGTTTAAAAGACTAGTCCGGAAGAATCAGTACGCAAAAAAGTAGAATACAGTAGTACCAAGGATTGAAAACATATGCTTGAAGTTCTCTGAGGCTATATATATATTGCGAATAAATAGAGCTCAGTAGGCTGTTCGTTTGAAAAATATGAACATCTCTAAAAAGGGCGGCCAAAGAAGTGGGAAAGAAAAACATACATTCAGAGAAGGCAACTGCAAAGAAACCACGACAAACAGAAATACTTCACTTGATCGACGAAAGAAGGAAGTACAAAAACGTTCCGGAAAAGTCAGGAATACAAAAATACAAGTCTCTTACCAATGATGCAGATAGGAAGTGCAGGGAAGCTAAGGCAAAATGGGTGCATGAAAAATGTCAAGAAATCGAAAAAGGAACGATTGTCGGAAGAACTGACTCAGCTTATAGAAAAGACAACACAAACCTCGGTGAAATTAAAATGCAATTGGAATTCCAATGCCAAATGAAGAAGAGAGATCGGCTAGGTGATAAAGAGTATATTTAATCCGCTATGGGGGGAAAGGCTTGTCTGTTGACGTTATAGAAGAAGAAAGAGGAGTTGTGATAGTAGAGAGACGGAATTAAGTATTAGAATCAGAATTTAAAAGAGCTTTGGGAGACTTAAGGTTGGATAAGGCAGTAGGGATGGATAACATTCCATCAGTATTTCTAAAATCATTGTGGATGTTACAACGAAACAACTATTCCCTTTATATGAGTCTGGCGATACACCATCCAACTTTCGGAAAAACATCATACAGATAATTCCGAAGACTGCAAATGCCACAAGTGCGAGAATGACCGTACAATTATATTAATAGCTCATGCATCCAAGCTGCTGACAAGAATAATTTGCAGAAGAACGGAAAAGAAAAGTATGGATACGTTAAACAACGATAAGTTTGGCTTTAGGAAAAGTAGAGGCACCAGACAGTCAATTCTGACGTTACGGTTGATAATGATAGCAAATATGAAGAAAAGTGAGGAGTCAAGTCACGTTATAGTATGTGTTGACCTGAAAAAATGTGTTTGACAATGTAAAATGCTACAAGATGCTAGAATTTTTGAAAAAAATAAGTGGAAAGACGGGTAAGATACAACTTGTACAAGAGTTATGGGGAACGATGCGACTGAAAGATCAAGAACGAAGTGCTTGGTTTCAGTTGAATGTAAGACAGGGATGTAGTCTTTCAGCGTTACTGTTCAATCTATAAATCGAAGGAGCAATGACGGAAATAAAAGAAAGGTTCAAGAGATGGATTAAAATTCTTGCTGAAGGTGTATCAGTGATAAAATTTGCTGATGACATTCGTGTCCTCAGTGAAAGTAATGAAGAATTACAGGATTCCCTGAATGGAATGGTCAAATATGTACAGAATATGGATGTAGAGCAAATCGAAGAGCGCTGAAGGTAATGAGAAGTAGCAGGGAACAGTGAGAAACTTAACTTCAACACAGGTGACACGATTTAGGTGAAGTTAAGGAATTCTGCTATCTAGGCAAAAAAAAAAAAAACGCGTCGTGGACAGAGCGGACATAAAAAGAAGGCTAGCACTGACAAAAAGGACATTCCTGACCAAGACAAGTCTGCTATTTTTTAATATAGGCCTTAATCTGAGGAAGACGGTCTTCATTTGAGAAACAGATATATCCGAATGTACGGCTGGAGCACACCATTGTATAGTAGTGAAACACGTACTGTCTGAAAACTGGAACAAAATATAATCGAAGCATTTGAGATGTGCTGCTACAGAAGAATTTTTGAAAATTAGATGAACTGATGAGGTAACAAATGAGTGAGTTCTCTGGACGATCGGCGGGGAAAGGAACCTATGGAAGACACTGACAAGAAGAAGGGGCAGAATGGTAGCACATCTGTTAAAATATTACTGAATAATTTCCATGGTACTAGAGGCTCCTGTAGAGGGTAAAACCTGCGGAAGAAAACAGACTGTGATACATCTGGCAAATTACAGAGGGGAAAGTTGATAGATGCTACTCTGAGATGAAGAGGTTGACACAGGAGAGTAATTCGTGCCGGGATGAATCAAACCAGTCGCAAGACTTGTTACTCAAAAAAAAAAGAGAAAGATAACTATCAAACCAAGCTTCCTGGGGCACTTTTAACGATAGTCTTGTCTCTAATACATACTATCCGGGACGTCTCACGGTATTCGATTACATCACTTTCCGTGTTACTCATGTATCTTAGAACCTATTCCGTTCATTCTGGCCTTGGTTATGTCTGTAGTGGGGCCCTGTGTCAAACGTTTTCCGGAAGTTTAGGACAATGCAATCTGCCTGTTGCCCTTCGTCCATGATTCACAGACAGTCGTGCGAGAAGAGGGTAAGTTGCGTTTCACCCGTGTGGTGCTCTCTAAAATGGTACTGATCTGTGGACAGAACTTTTTCTGTCTCAAGGAAATTTGTTAGATTCATACTTATAATATACTCAAAAAGTATGTAGTAGCCCATTGTAACAACATCCCAACGCCATTGCGTAAGACAAGCAAAGACCTGTTTATTTGACGTTCTTTTGGGAAATAATAGGTTCGTAATTAATATAATTCGCGACTTTTGATTGGTTAGTTGGGCAATTTTTGTTTCTATGAGATCATGTATATCTCTCTTCGGCCGTCTCTAGAATCAGGCAATCAATGGAGAGTGTCTTCCCACATTTTGTAGTCGGCAGAGGTACTGTGCACATAATGGTCATCAGATGATCAAAACGACTTGCAAAATGATTTAGATACCATACCTGTATGGTGCGAAAAGTGGCAATTGACCCTGAATAAAGAAAAGTGTGAAGTTATTCACACGACTACTAAAAGAAATCAGCTAAATTTCGATTACGCGATAAATCACACAAATCTGAGGGCTGTAAATTCAATTAAATACTTAGGGATTACAATTATAAATAACCTAAATTGGAACGATCACATGGATAATCTTGTCGGTAGAGCAAACCAAAGACTGCGATTCATTGGCAAAGCTCTTAGAAGGTGCAACAGGTCTACCAAGGAGATTACACTACGCTTGTCCGCCCTATTCTGGAGCATTGCAGTGTGGTGTGCGATCCGCATCAGGTGTGTCTGAGGGATGAGATTTTAAAAAAGTACAAAGAAGGGTAGCTCGTTTTGTATCATCGCGAAATAGGGGAGATAGTGTCACAGACATGATATGTGAATTGGAGTGGCAATCATTAAAACAAAGGCGCTTTTCGTTGCGACGGGATCTTCTCATGAAATTTCAATCACCAGCTTTCTCCTCCGATTTCGAAAACATTCTGTTGACATCCACCTACATAGGGAGAAAAATTCATCACGATAAAATAAGAGAAATCAGGGCTCGCACAGAAAAATTTAAGTGCTCGTTTTTCCCATATGCCGTACGAGAGTGAAACAGTAGAGAGACAGCATGAAGGTGGTTCATTGAACCCGCTGCCAGGCACTTTCTTGTGAATAGTAGAGTAAACACGTAGATGTAGATTAAGGGATTTGGGGATTCTTAAGTTTCGGTATGCAGTGGCTCCAATGTTTTAGCTAAATCCTTTAAAAATTGCGTGTTGCTGGAAGAAAGAGATCACAGACAGTAAAATGTGGACAGGTATTATTGTATCCATCTAGATGAGTAAGGAGAAGAGTACAGTCGTGTTTGCAATGTTGATTTACTGTTTCTTTATTCATCAATGACCTGCTTTTCGCCTAAGTGAAGGCGTCTTCAGACTGGCCGATAAATGTTGATTAGTAAGTGTCTTATCAACATCCATCGGTTAATATGAAGATGAATTAGGCGGAACGCGCGTTGTTGATAAATAAATATACAATAATTTCAGCATCGCAACCAGCAATGTTTTCTTCTCATTCAGCAATCTGGTTGCTGTATCACCATGCCGTGGAGTGAAAAATCTTTTAGTAGTTAGATGAGTGTTTCGATAAGTTTTGTTGACTTGAAACAGGCCTTTCTTACTACACAGCGCACTTCCACATGCCCGAGGTAGCTCAGAACTACAGCGGTCAGACATAAATATGTATACACAGTGATAAACGCATACTTCAACAGAACTGCTAATGATACCAAAGCCTGTAGGCTGTTCGGTTGTATTAGATCACGAAGGGGAACCTTTGGTATGTCCTGAGTAAGTTACAATTGTTAGTAGTGCTTAGAACTAAGTTACTTGCAGCTGTGAGTTCTTGATGTCGAAGTTACGAGAATTCGAACGTGGGCAAACTGTCGGCGCTCTTGTGGAGGGTGCTTCCGTATCCCAGGTAGCCGATGTCTTTGGTGATTCAAGAGGCACCGCATCGAAGATTTATTTGCAGTGAAAGTGGAAAAAAATCATCCGCTAAGTCGCCACGTGGACGGAAGTATGTGTTGAGTGATAGTGACAGATGATCATTAAGAAAGATTGTGACGAAAAATAGGAGGGTGACAGCTGCGACAGTTAAGGCAGAACTGAGTGTTGCAGTCGCGAACCGTGTCAGCACCAAAACAAGGGCCGCGCGAGATTAGCCGAGCGGTCTAGGGCGCTGCAGTCATGGACTGTGCGGCTGGTCCCAGTGGAGGTTCGAGTTCTCCCTCGGGCATGGATGTGTGTGTATGTACTTCGGATAATTTAGGTTCAGTAGTGTGTAAGCTTAAGGACTGATGACCTTAGAAGTTATGTCCCATAAGACTTCACACACATTTGAACATTTTTGAACCAAAACAAGAACGGAGCTTCATGAGCGGGGGATCTCTGTGGGAGATAGAATTCCAGAACCACTAATCAGTGAAGCAAATGCCAAAAACAATGAAACTGAGTGCCGAAGCCACAAAACCTGGACCATATACTCTTGTTTCATACTAGCCAACTTCTGGTCAGGTTGTCGACAAAACGGTTACAGGCGCTTCAGTCGGGAACCACGCGGCTGCTACGGTCGCAGATTCGAATCCTGCCTCGGTCATGGATGTGTGTGATGTCTTTAGGTTTAAATAGTTCTAAGTCTAGGGAACTGATGGCCTCAGATGTTAAGTCCCATAGTGCATAGAGCCATTTGAACCAATTTTTTGTCGACCGAAGAGTCAAACGCGGCGGATTTTAGGTGATGATGTGGGTAGGCACATCATAAAAATTGTGATGAAATAGGGAACTAAATGATTGTCGGAAGGACTGACTCAGAAAATAAAATCAGGGCTGCATCATTAAAAGTACAATAGGAATTCCACTGTTAAATGCTGAGCAGTAAGGTAATTCGGCCTTGTTTCACACTACGATGTAGATTGCTGGGAATCAAGAGTGAAACATGGCAGGGTTCGGTGACGGTTTGGCAGTCAGATCGCGGCATTCCATGAGAGCTATAATTATTCTGCAAGGTTGCAAAACTGATAAGGATTATGTGACCTGCGCGGCCCCTCCCGACGGAGGTTCGAGTCCTCCATCGGGCGTGGGTGTGTGTGTTGTCGTCAGCGTAAGTTAGTTTAAGTAGTGTGTAAGTTTAGGTATCGATGACCCCAGTAAATTTGTCCCTTAAGAATTCATACACATTTGAACATTTGATTATGAGAGCATTTTGTTCCCCAGTGCGTTCAAAGCCGAAAGGGACACTGCTCACACTGCTTGCATCGTCCAGGGATGGTTTTGTGAACGTGAGGATGAATTGTCGTATCTCATCTGCCACCATATAGACACCAGGTCTCAATATTATTGAGCCTTTATCGTCTACGTTTGAGGACAACGGTGGGCGACCGCTAAACATCTCCGTTACAGTTGCCCGAACTTTCCAAAATTTTTCAGTAAGAATGGCTTTCAGAACCATATATGTCCTGTATTTATCCATTTCGAGACGACTGAAAGCTATTTTGATTGCCAACTTTTTGCCTACACCGTATTAGGCATAGTTATGTCGTGTTTTTTGTGTTTCCATTTATTTGTCCCCCCCCCCCTTTTTGAGAGCATAGCTACATAGTGAACGACCAGTGAAATTTACATTGTTTATCAACTGACTACGCCGCAGTTTGGTAAGAAAAGGTCATGACTTCGATATAACTACACAGCGTTGGTACGAAGATGCGTATCCAATTACAGCTGAACTCTGAATAATAATTCTTCAAGGATGCACCAGATCTGTAGCTGCAATTAGATTAGGGATGCCTTAGCCGTTTTGTGATTTTACTGCTCTCAAAATATGTATCATTTACTCTTTAAAGTATTTATTTTAAGTATCAATTCCATTAATATGCTTCTGGGTGTACTGCCATGTCATCTTAGAAAATACTGAAAACACTATAATGTTAAAATAAACGGCCTCTTCGTCCGATTTGTAGACGAAATTTCAGCTATTCCGAATTACGAATGGTGAAGTCTACAGACAAATGCAATGCAGTCATGGTTTTCACAGCTTTTCTTCGAAGGGGAATTGGGCGTATCGGCCAAGATCAGGTAGAAAATGTTTTTGTAAAAGCACAGCGAAATTCAACTGTCGCGCTGCCGCCCGCTATCGAACAGAATTGCCGAACCAGACGAGAGGCTTCCGAAGAAGTTCCCAGGAAAACGGTGGCGACGGGCTACAAAACAGACGACTCTTAACGTCCAGTACAAATGTATGTGGGAATCCAGCGGGATCCTGTAATAATTGTCCACTTGTACGTTAGATGGTTTGCTCGCTTATGAAATAAGTCTCACAAGTAGCCATTAATTGCGTCATCCGCCCACGTGCAATACTTGGCTGCATATTATGTTGCTTGTGAATGGCTATTTGTGATATATCACGTACGACGTGAATGTTAACACAGTTACATTAGATACTCGGTGAGCAACAAAGGACAGTGATACACTTCCGACAAACAGGAAATGACATGTAATAGGATTCCTGAAAAGTGAGATTCCCCACAGTCGAAAGAATTCACAGAATTCGTTAAGAGGGCTACAAATTAAATCGAAATGGTACCGTTAATACCGGATGAGGAGTTGATAAAGGTGAATAGTCTACTCAGCACAGCTTAGACCATTTAAATCCGTCTGTGGAGCATTTACACCGGTGAGAGACAACGGACGCGACATCGTCGTGCGAAAATCTTGCGCCTGTTCCTGTGTTTAAGCACGGCACAGACCGGGAATTCTCGGATTCCACTTGAACATTGCATCGTCTCGCGATCTATTGACGTCTGTTGGCACTTAATCTAAGTAGGTCTTAACACAATAATGTATTTTCGCTTTCTAAATAACAATTCAGTTGAATATTGTGTTTCTTTTTTCCGTTTATCATACACTTAAATTATAGTTAAATATAAGTCTATTGTTACTTCTGCAATTTTGCACGTGGCTTTTAAGCAGATTAATGCTAATGTTTACACTTTACATCTTATTCTTGTGTATGGATAGGGAATATAAAGTTTTTTACAACCCATGTGGTAAATCATTATTGTTCCTAAAGACTCTGTTAGCTTTTAAAGTTGCAACACCCAAGAAATCAACTAATTAAACTTTGCTTATTTTACATATCCATTATAATAGGAATAAAACACGATTAATTTTCGATATGCTTTGGGAGTACACAGGGGTTGAATTTTAGTATACAGAGCTGCCTACTCTAGCAATAAAAATGGGTCTGAACTCTTGCACTGTACTGTTTTGGGACGACGGCTATAGGTATATTATTCCATACTGCTTCAGCTCTATCCAGAATCCGTCAGTCGTATTTCGCTGGCAATTTGTGGGGCGCAAATTTCTTACAACCCATGACTAGATGTTTCCAATTGGTGAGATATAGAGATAACGTGCGTTATGTTATGTTGATATTGATAAGGACAAGGATACCTGGCGTCACCTAAAAGATATTGCGTGCAAATATTCCCGTGAGAAAACGATGTATAAAATATTCCAAGGACCTCTGGCATCTCCAGTTCGACTCCACAAAATGGCAGCAGAAGATAATAAGATGTCGCCTGAGGTGAAATGCCTGCTTTTCGAACCATTTCCCAGTGGACAGCACGCCAGCGGCCCTTTTGACAGCGACAACGACGCAAGCAAGAAATTTGAATACAATTTCGACTGAAAAATATAAAATATCGACTAAACGATTGAATACTGCTATTCCAACTTCTAATTCGTTGCCAGTATCTTCAAAATACCTTATACACGATGTTTTAGTCGAAACCATTAGATTTACAGGTTTTTGAGCCGGTATATTTGATCTCACATTTCGAATTTTGTAATTCCGACATCGAATTCGTAATCAGCTGCCCCAGAAATCTAATGGAACTCAGTTTTGTAAGACTTCACACCCATTTTTCTATTATGTACAGGTTTTGTTGCGAATTTTCCTACTGTGCGCCGTAGGTATGTGGTGCTCAATACGTCGTAGCCCTCTCCCAGTAGATATACGTATATTGACAAAAACTGCAAAGGCTGGTTATTGCGGTGCTTTAATTTGATTTGTCAAATTGAATAAAGGTTTTCTGCGGTAAATACGTTAGGGTGAAAAGTACTCTGAGGTATAAATCATAGCCTCTATTTGCACATGGTATGCTGGTTTCGATAACCGACGCCCTACTTCGTCTACATCTTCAGCAAACGCTACATCGCCATGCTGAGTACAAGTAGAGTTTGATATGCGTGGCATAAAGTACCTAATGGCGAACTAAGGTAATAGATCATCCTGACACGCCAACAGCTGAGTGACTGAACTATTTGTTACATTAATTGCTAGAAATCTATAGGTAATACGTAATGTGAAGCAGCTGTTTCAAAATCAGTTACTAGCTGTGAGAAATGAACATTAGTGATTCCCGGATCTGTTTCATCGTGATCAATTTAAATATTTAAATGAGTAAAGAGTGAGTAAACGTTTGGGACGAATGGAACAGCAGTTTTATATTTGTAAAGCTCTCGTTTAATTTCGACGCACAGTAGTTATGAGGTACTGTGATGAATTTTAAGTCAACAGACACACTGCAGTACCACTTTCGTCGTTATGCAGTGTAGCGAAATGGCTTGTCGAACAGCGCGCCGTAATAGAGCTATATGTGGAAAATGACCTTCAATCTTATGCCAGTGCAACAACACCAGTCGTCTGTTACATCAAAACTAGAGGTGTCGTGTGTATCCGTACACACAGGATGTTTTCTGTTCGCACATTCCACGGAGCAAATTGTAAACATTTATATGAACATCCAAAACGACTTTTGAGAGAATATGGTGTCTCGGAAGTTACTCTTGAAATTTATAATTTTATGATTTATCCGAAACCACTCACAATAACATGGTGGAAATCAGTTATTTCGTAAGTTCAGTTGCGTCACATAGACAGCAGATAGAACCTTCTTCAAGCATAAGCAACCTGTTGTAATGAAAAGTGGAGTTTGTATGAACAAAGAGTCGTGCTATAGTTGACAAACTAGAGATTTAAACTGTAATGGTCTAACACATCTGTGCATCCCCATATTTATTACTGAACAAGCAAGGTCATTCACCGATTTCAGCAAATGTTGCAGCTTCCACATATGACAGATGCTGATAACTGTATTGAAACCGTGGGCCCAGCAATGAAATAGTTAATTACACAAATACCCAAAACACATAACCGACATCATGATTCTTCTTCACATAGCCTTATTCCGGTGTATGGTTAGTAAAGAGTAGTAAATATAAAGGTGATGAATATTTTGAAGTTGTGCAATACAGGTGTAACTGTTTCATAGTTAAAATAGTCAACATAGGTAAATTTTATTGCTTAAGTCGAGAAGGGATGAATTAAGAGTTCAGTTGTGCTCATTTTTGCTTGGGTACCAACACTGTAATCAGCTGTGTACTAGAAAGTGGACGTACAACCCAAAACGCAGGTCGTACAAAAATAACGTTTTGTGAAAGAAAATAAAAAGTGTTTAGTTTATACAAGGAAAATTAGCATACAAGCAAACTTTCGGAGGAAACGTTACCAAACAACTGACCGTAAAGGACACAGCTTCATGAATTGAACAAGGTCTGCACCGTAACATTTATTTTAATTTTTCAACTCTATGCTTTAAATAATTCGTAAAATGAAGAAGCATGGATAGAGGAATAAAAATGTTCGTCTCAGTAGTAAGCGCTATTCCTCGCCGTTAATACAAAAGCGTGGTTTTGGTAAAAAGTCAGTGGATGGTTGCCTACAAATAGGGATCCTACAACGCTGTCACCCATGTCATGAGAATAGACGTCGTCGCAGTCTGTGCCACTCAGCGAGCTCGAGGTGCAGCTAACGAAGCGTGGCAACAGCTAGGCTACACCATCGGCACTTACTGCGACAGTAAGAAAGTGAGTAAATAAAATCAAATATACGGTATTGAACACAGTAATTTCTCAGTTTTCTAAACCTGTCGCTTTAGAATATGGGTCTATGCAAAGGACATCAGATGACTTCATATGCATCACAGCAACGTGAACTGCCTAACTCCCAGGCAACCACATGTGTACCTTCTGCCTAGAAATGTTATTTCTGCGTAAATGGTGCGCTTTAGCGCTTACTACTAAGATCACCTCGCTCACTGCATTTTGTGTGCAACTACCTAACACATATCGAAAACGTGCTTCTAGTCTAGCGCCAAAGAAAAATCCAGCTATGAATCCCAGTATAATACGTCGGAAGATGTAGTCTCCACATTGGCGGGATATCCATTTTACGTTAATTTATCGTAATCAGTTTGCCATTTACCATTACATAATGTATCACAATCAACACTTTTCATGGAGTCTTGCTCCCTCAAAAATCGCTTTATACTCTATATAGTATACAGGGTGCATCACCTGTGTTAGCGAAAAGTCACCCTGGTTAAGCATACGATAGTGCTGAAGTTGTGTTCATTCCGAAGACTGTCTTGATGTAGCTCTCCACTCTACTCTACCCTGTGCAAGCCTTCTTATCTCTGCTTAATTACTGCAGCACACATCCATTTGATCCTGGCTGTCGCATTTACCCCTTGGTCTCCCTCCACAATTTTACCTCTCCTCCTCCCCCTTCCCATACATTCACTTCCCTCTTTTACCAAACAGACAATTCCTTCTTGACTCAGAATGTCTCTTGTCAACTGAAAATTTCCTTTAGTCAAGTTCTGTCATAAACTTCTTTATATCCAATTCTTTCATGTACCTTATTGTTTGGTATTTTATCGACAAATATAATCTACAGAATTATTCTGTACCTCCTTATTTCGAAAGATTCCAATCTCTTTCTGTCTGAATTATTTATCATCCCTGTTTCGCTTTCGTACAACGTTACACCCCAGACAAGTACAGTAGCTCCGGAAAGGATTTCCTGATATTTAAATTTATATTTTATCTCTTTTTTCAGAAATGCTTCTCTCGTTATGATCAGTCTACATTTCAGACTCTCTCTAATTTGGCCATCCTTAGTTACTTTACTGTTCAACTAAAAAAAACTCTTCCACTATTTGTAGAGCCTCATTCCCTAATTTAATTCTATCACATCATCTACGCGACTACGCACTATTTCTCGAATTTTACTTTTGTTGATATACATCTTATTATCTATTTTCCTTCCCCCCATGAACCATGGACCTTGCCGTTGGCGGGGAGGCTTGCGTGCATCAGCGATACAGATAGCCGTACCGTAGGTGCAACCACAACGGAGGGGTATCTGTTGAGAGGGCAGACAAACATGTGGTTCCTGAAGAGGGGCAGCAGCATTTTCAGTAGTTGCAGGGGCAACAGTCTGGATGACTGACTGATCTGGCCCTGCATCACAAATCAAAACGGACTTGCTGTGCTGGTACTGTGAACGGCTGAAAGCAAGGGGAAACTACAGCCGTAATTTTTCCCGAGGGCATGCAGCTTTAAGAGCAGTTGAACGGAATGGACATTGTCTTGAAAGGAGGATATAAGATGAACATCAACAAAAGCAAAACGAGGATAATGGAATGTAGTCGAATTAAGTCAGGTGATGCTGAGGGAATTAGATTAAGAAATGAGACACTTAAAGTAGTAAAGGAGTTTTGCTATTTGGGGAGCAAAATAACTGATGATGGTCGAAGTAGAGAGGACATAAAATGTAGACTGGCAATGGCAAGGAAAGCGTTTCTGAAGAAGTGAAATTTGTTAACATCGAGTATAGATTTAAGTGTCAGGAAGTCGTTTCTGAAAGTATTTGTATGGAGTGTAGCCATGCATGGAAGTGAAACATAGACGATAAATAGTTTGGACAGGAAGAGAATAGAAGCTTTCGAAATGTGGTGCTACAGAAGAATGCTGAAGATCAGATGGGTAGATCACATAACTAATGAGAAGGTATTGAATAGAATTGGGGAGAAGAGGAGTTTGTGGCACAACTTGACGAGAAGAAGGGACCGGTTGGTAGGACATGTTCTGAGGCATCAAGGGATCACAAATTTAGCATTGGAGGGCAGCGTGGAGGGTAAAAATCGTAGAGGGAGACTAAGAGATGAATACACTGAGCAGATTCAGACGGATGTAGGTTGCAGTACGTACTGGGAGATGAAGAAACTTGCACAGGATAGGGTAGCATGGAGAGCTGCAGCAAACCAGTCTCAGGACTGAAGACCACAACAACAACAACAATCTATTTTCAAGACATTATGAATTCTGTTCAACTCCTGCTGCAAGTCCTTTGGCGTCTCTGACCGAAGTCCAACATTACTGGCTAAGATTTCAAACTTCTTATATCTTCTGCTTGAACTTCTTCCTTTCCTGCTCGCTCAGCGTACAGACTACATAACAGAATTACAACCCAGCCTCACTCCCTTCCAAACAAATAATTCCCATTTATTTCCTGCGAATCATAACTGCACTTCGCTCCTTGTATTTTATCCTATACGCCTTTAAAACTGCAACGAAAATAGCTCAGTCAGCAATGACAATAGGTTTCTCTAGATCTGCTAATACTACAAACGTAGGTTTACCTTTCTTCAACCTATCTTCTGAGAAAAGTGATAGTGTTAGCTTTGCCCTTCATGTTCCTACGTTTCTCCGGAACCCAAACTTATATCCTTCATAGTCGGCTTCTACGAATTTTTCTCCGTTCTTCTGTAAATAATTCGTTTCATTATTTTGTAGCCATGACTTATTAAATTTGGGATTCCATAGTATTCACATGCGTGGGCATCTTCCTTCTTTGAACTGGAATTGTTACGAGGGCGTGTTGAAAAGTAATACTTCCGAATTCTTTTGTGTGAAAAATCTTACAGCGTTTTAAGTAAAACAGGCTTTATCAACCTTCTGAATCTTCATTATTCATGTCCACCTATTTATTTCTTAACACAGTCATCCTGACAACGAACACACATCTTCCTACGAGGGACCAGCTTGTTTATGCCGTCACTGTAGAGTGTTTGACTTTGTTGACGGAACCACAACCTTACCTCTGCTTGCAGTGCTTCATCACAATCAAGATGCCGTCCTGGGAAGCGTTCTTTAAGTTTTGGAAATGGGGCCAAGTCGGGACTGTATGGAGCATAGTCGATGACAGTTAACCCAGGATGTCAGGCTTTCGCTCGGGCGCAGCATCCTTGTTCGGACCGGCATTGTCAATCTGAAGGAATGTGCGCTACACGTGCGAACGAACTGTGCTGCTGTTAGAATCTCGATTACAGCATGCTGTTTCTCAAGCACCGACGTAATTACGTTACTTACCACCAGGTTAACGTCCTACGATTCGAAGCCCTCTAGCGCCAGAGGATGCAACTTGAGTCAGCGAAGCGAGAAAACCGAAATATGTATGACATCTACTACGTCAACCTATATTAAAAACAGAACAAAACGTCCCGAGGTTTTATTTTTCAGCCTGCCCTCGTGTAACTACCACCACTCTACCTTCTTTGCAACAGATTTCACACTAAAGTATTGAATAAGTGTTCATGGTTAGTTTGCGAACTGATGATAAAATATGTTAATCTAAATTATAGAATAATAACTAACTTTACGAAATTTTTGTTGTATCCAGTGGCGCAGCATAACTTTAGTCAAAACATCTGCTTCAGTATTATTATGTATTATAGTTAAACATAATAGGTTTTGGTTGTTTACAAGTATTAATAGATTGTCTGGTAATAAAAGTGACTTGTTGTCTTCAGTGCTGATATCAAGAGCTTTTAACAACAGAACACGAAAGGGGTCAAAAGACACCTTCCAACTTTCAGTTCTGCAATAAAAAATTCAGTTTTAACAACTTTCCACCAAACTTTTCCTGGTTTCTGATACTTTTGACAGAATACTTTTCACTTGGCAGAATTTTTGTGAGTTCATGGAAATTGCATTAAGTATAGCAAGAACAGTGGGAGAGATTAATTTACCCCTGCCGTAACACGTTTCCCGACTATTGTTGCTATCATTACAAACGTACTTGCATTGTTTTTTGCTTTGCTCGTGTTAAACTCCCGTCCTCTGCAACGAAATTTCATCCGAAGTTTACCCTTTTCTACTTTTCAGGCTATCTTCCATCTACTTTCAATCTTTCGCTCTTATAAGCACAAAGTAAATCTTATCCATTTCCAATACTATTTTTCTACCTTGCTTTCTTTTACATTTTACTCTAAAATCTCTTACTTACTATTACGAATCCATTCCAAACGAATTTCATTGGTGGTTGTCCAATTTGCTCTGTTTATTCTCTTTCTGAGACAAATGTGGACTGCAGCAATGAAAGCTAGTACAATGATAAAATTTGCCGTTGATACACTGACAGTAATAATATTTGGTTTACACTACTCTTGGTATTTCTGTACATTCTGTGGCATTTGAGAGACTAAAATTTTTCCTTTTTTGTACTGCTAGTACATCTGTTGCCCGTGGTAAAGTGCAATCGAATGCATTATTCAGGGAAGTTAGTTCATGCTTGAGTAACACGCTGAAAGGTTTCTCCCGTCAATACAGCATCGGCTGTGTTCCCGTACTTATCATGTCACCTGTAATCGTAGTAAATAAGGTGAATCTTTGTTCTGGCTACATCACACTTGGTTCTATTTATTATTAATTCATTTTGTTTTAAGTGTAATTTTATCACCCCCCATTAAAATCTTATTGTTATACTGTCTCAGGCGAAAACATAGATTATAACCAGTGACCGCAAATCCATTAAAAATGTCGTTAAGGCATTCATTCTGGTGCTTCCATGCTTGCCAGGAACAACTGAATTTCGCACGATCACTTGTCAGTTCGAACCACTTGCGCTGGACGAATGATTAACTCCTTCGCACAATAGTTGCAAACCTCCTATTTTCATAATAATGTGTGTATCTCTTTGTCATGACACACATAACACTTCATTTGTTTGCACTAGGGCCCACTTATCGATAATTTTCAACTTTACCAAATAAAGATGGGTCGTGCAACACTGGTAACGAGAATTTAAATTTGTTACTGGAAACTGTACGTCAACCAGCTCGATCTGCTGTAGAAACATGAAAGAAGAACGCTATATTACTTTTCATTAGAGGTACAACGTGTCGTATCACTGTCGCGAACTCTTATTCCGCTTGCTACAGTCCCAACGGAAGAAACCCCTATGATGTTTACGTTGCTATACTCGGATGGTGCAAAGTTCTTACCGTTTATCCACAACTCCAATAAACATAATAGGTACAAATAACAGAGACTTCAGCCATCAACAACACATTCTCCTTCACTATTTACAACAGTCTGCCAGTGCTGGGATATGCTTACCATTCCGCAATTGAAAAACCTCGTGGTTTTGAATCGAATAACTCGTCAAGCCTTGTTCCGAGCGCATTTTCATCCCGAAAGGAAGTACCTTGAAGGCTGTGTGATAGACTGCGGAAAGGTGAAAACTTGAGAGCGAAGATCAGGTGAATAAGGTGGGTGCGTAGTTATTTCTCAGACCAACTCCACTGTTCTTGGACTGCGTCTGCATGACGTCTCAGTTGTTGATAGTAAATGTCAGCACGTATGGTTACACTTCGGGGAAGCAATTCGTAGTACACGGCATAGTCGCTGTTCCGCGAGATACATAACGCTGACTTTTGTGGATGCGCGCAGGGCGTTGTTGGAGGGGTTGCTGCTTTGTTTGGACTCAGTTGTTTCTTTCCCTTATGTTAGCATAAAGACACCACCTCTAGTCACCAGTAACGATACAGGATAGGAACGGTCAGTGCTTTTCACGAACCAACTGATGGCGAGCAAATAGAGAGGCACATATGGCCACCCGCAGATTTTTATGATTTTGGCGTAGAGCATGTGGTACCCACACACTCGAGGTTTGAACCTTCCCCGTTGCATGCAAATGTAGCACGATGGTGGAATGATCACAGTTAATCACATCTGCCGTTTCTCCAGTACACTAATGTGTGTCATTGTGGATTAACGTGTTTGAACGATCGTCAAATCCCGAAAGTCTTCCTGAACGTCGAGAGTCATTAATATCAAAACGATCCCCCTTAAAACGAAAAAGCTATTTTCTTGCAGTGCTCTGTCCAGTCGCATTATCTCCATACACGGCGCAGATGTGTGTATACCGCGAGGCATGGCGCAATTCGTTCAAAAAGAAACGAGCCGGAGGCATAATTCCAGAAACCAGTACCTGTATGTTAGAAATATTGACCCTGGCTGTTCAGACACTTGTTCCACCGTGATACAGGGCGGTGAATGGCTGTTTTTAAGGGGACCGAGATGACCCCATCCTCATTCACTTCCTGCAGCACGGGACAACAGTGAATGCCCAGCGTTACTCGCAAACCTTGACCACCCTTCGCCAAGCGATCAAATCAAAACGACTAGGCAGTCTCACCCGTGGGGTCATTCTGCTCCACGTCAATGCAACGCCTCAAACGGCCAACACAGTCGCGGCACTCTTGGAGAAATTCAAATGCGACATTCTCGGCCACACTCCATACAGTCCGAGACTCTCTCCCGGTGATTACGCCGTTTTTGGTCCCCTTAAATAGGCTCTGAGGGGCAAAAGATTTACCTCGGATTACGACATCCAGCTGTATGTCCAGAACTGTTTAACATCGCAGTCCCGGGATTAGGAGACTTCCATTCAGTGCCTTGTGTCACAGTGGGACAAGTGTCTCAACAGCCAGGGTCGATACTTCTGACATACAGGTACTGGTTTCTGTAATTATGCCTCCGGATTGTTTCTTTTTGAACGCCCATTATATACTTAAATGTAACCCAACACGAAAACAATAGACATACCTGTTTTATCAAATGCATGTGTGGGTTTGGAGCTTATAGTGCTCAACTGCTAGGTTATCAGCACCCTTACACTCATTAACACAATTAAACATTTCAGATTAGCACTTGCAACCTACGTCCTCAATTATTTGCTGGATGCATTCCAATCTCTGTCTTCCTCTACAGCTTTTACCCAGAATTGTTCCTCAATTACTATGGAAGTTATTCCCTGATACCTTAACAGATATCCTCATCCTGTGCCTTCTTCCTGTCAGTGTTTTTCACATATTACTTTCCTCCCCGATTTTGCACAGAACTTCTTCGCTCCATACCTTATCAGTCCACCTAATTTTCAACATTTGTCTGTAACACCACATCTCAAATGCTTCGATTCTCTTCTGTTCCTGTGTTCCCATAGACCATGTTTCTCTACCATTCAACCCCGTGGTCCAGATGTACATTCAAATGAACACCCATCTTTGACACCAGTAGACTTCTCTTGACCAGGAATGACCTTTTTGCCAGTGCTGGTCTGCTTTAGATGTCCTCTTTGCTCCGTCCGTCTGTAAAGTAGCAAATTTTTACCAGTTGTCACCTTGCATTGAAAACATTGCTTGCTGTGGAGCCTGGAGGAGAGGAGATGGCCGGCCGTTGTGGCCGAGCGGTTCTAGTCGTTTCAGTCCGGAACCGCGCTGCTGCTACGGTTCGAATCCTGCCTCTGGCATGGACGTGTGTGTGTCCTTTGGTTAGTTAGGTTTAAATAGTTCTAAGTCTTGGGGACTGATGACTTCAGATAGTGCCATTTGAACCATTTTTTGAGAGGAGATGTTGATTCTCACGTTTGCACAGCTGGCGCTGGCTGCTGGGCCAGGCAAGAGAGCCTGTATAGGGAGAGAGTGGCCAACCGGACGATACGGCGGCCATTTTTCCGCCAAACTGCGGGCGGGACATTTGAATGGCCAGTAGTGGAGTATACATTCACCGAATCAAAAGCACAAGACAATATAGCGAAATAATTCGTTAAATGCCTTTCTTTACAGGTATAATGCACTCACGTACAGCACAGAAAAATTTGATACAGTGGCTGTAAAAATTATTCGGTACTTGCATTTATCTCCTTTAACGTTCGTTTACTAGACATATTGCAATGAAAGTAACGTAAATAAAAAATATGGTATATAGCATTTGTTTTGCATCGGAAGAGCATAACGCTAAAGATTTAACGTACCTTTATTACGTCAGATGAATGAAAGTCGTAAGCAGTTGTTTACTTGTGACATGCAAAAAGTGTGAGACGTATCAGTACTTCTTTTCACGTCTTCAAACTTTTTGCATGTCACAAGTAAACAACTGCTTACGACTTACACCTCTCTTAGATAACAAACGAAAAAGCTTACAAAAATCAGGTAATGTTAAATGTAGGCTACTGCAATAACGACCAAATATAACAAGAAAACTACCGTATACCTTCTACCCCACAGCAAGTAGGCCTATTAAAAACTGTCTTCAAGAGTACCTACAATTATTTACTACGAATAATGTTTCAGCAACCACGACAACTGCGGAAAACGTGCTTACAACTTGCCTGCGTCAACAGTCAGGCAATAATACAGAAACCAAAATAATGACTAGTGTTCTGATTCAGAACGAGATAAAGTTTGACGCTATAAAGTCGAATGAGCATGGCACAATAATTACAGGAACTTTCCGTTTCCAGCAAGGACTGTCAGATTTGGCTTCAGAAAAGCTTGTGATGCAACCAGTATGCACGAACTGTTAAAGAAATAAGAGCTTAAAAATGCAGTAAATTGTATGACTTTCTTCATTGCGTGGAAATGCTAACATGTGAAATTCACCTTCGCCTCTACTGGAACAACCAAATGAAGCACAACCTGGCATCGTTAACGAACGTGTGCAGAACGAATTACAGATGTCAAAACAATACTATACAATTACTATCGTGTTTACTTCTAACATGTAGGCCTACCGGCTTCATCACAAAACGCTTCAATATTTCAACTCGTATTTAAGATCGCAAACGCTAATTACGTACTAAAAACGATATACAACTAAATCGAACATGCATGCACAACGCATAACAAGTCTCTCAATAATTCAAATATCTTTTAATCGTTTCCAAAAGTCCTCTGAACTTCAATTCAACTCAAAAAAACGGCGAACATAGTAAGCGCGAGAGACGTTTGGCAGAAAAATGGGGCCAAAGCTGATCAACCAATCACAGGCAACTTCACCTATGGCCACTCTATATACAGGCTCTCTAGGACAGGCGAGCGATGTTCATGATTACTGCTCCGTGCAATACGTTATAAATACTCTCTATGAATCTGAAGAACTAGTACCAAATATTACTCGATCTTTTTCATACTTAGTGTACGAAATGCTATGGATAACAGAATCATTCTGCTAAAATTTCAAAGCAATAACTTCAATACTTTCGGAGATATAAACCTTTACCTAAAACATGTCATACTTGTACTGGCATTGTGAAACAGAGTCAGTTACAATAAATTATTTATCTATAGTATCAAATGAAATTACAACCAAGAAGATAGGTTTACATAATCCAAAGTTCTGAAATTTTCTTTAGTTTTCATTGTCACAGATTTCTTACGTAATTAACAGTACATTGTAAAATGATTATTTCGTAGAGTTTTTGTTGTGTAAGTGTTTTGGAGAGACTGAGAGAATGAATGGAGGACATACATAGAGTAAGAGTGTGTTATTTTTTAAAAATTATGTAAATGTAAGCATGAGAAAGTTGTTGTGTAATAGGGGAATTTATGACGCTTGTCCAAGTGATCTTGATTTTGTAAAAGGCAGCCAGAAGAGATGTGGAGTATTTAATTTCTTAGTAATTTATTTTGTGGAAAGGAATCGTATTCCGTTTCCATTAACTTTTATTTGGTTTCGGAATTACGAGATTTTTAGTCTAAATAACGTGTGGTAATCTGATTGGCTGGCACTGGAAATACCACGGGTATATAAGTGTTCGAAATTATCTGATTGGCTGCTTAATATGCTAGTCAATAGGAATTCAGCATTTCCCTTGCGTTTGAGTAGGTAATTTGTGTCTCATATCTATGAGTCGATATAGTCACTCAGGAGCCGTGTGGTGTCACCGCCAGACACCACACTTGCTAGGTGGTAGCTTAAATCGGCCGCGGTCCATTAGTACATGTCGGGCCCGTGTGTCGCCACTGTCAGGATCGCAGGCCGAGCGCCACCACAAGGCAGGTCTCGAGAGACGGACTAGCACTCGCTCCAGTTGTACGACGTTGCTAGCGACTACACTGATCGAAGCCTTTCTCTCATTTGCCGAGAGACAGTTAGAATAGCCTTCAGCTAAGTTAATGGCTACGACCTAGCAAGGCGCCATTTGTACCATTGCATGTATCTCAAGATAGTCTCACTTGTATCATCAAGAGTGCTGTATACCAAAGGACGATATAAAAGTTAAGTGTTCTAGTAGCTACGTTCTTTTCTTTATCACATTCATTACGAATCCTGTTCCAGACTTCGCGCCAGTCGGCGTGTGTGTACGTGTGCCCTATCGGCTACCCGTCACTGTGGACTGGCTGCCTTGTCAGTCCACTACAAGCCGCCTTCTGGTTATGTTAAATCGCGCTGATCAAATTTGCACCAAAATGAAGAAATCCGTGCATTTGATTCGTTCTCGTGTTTCTGATGAAAAGCCACTACAGTATTGAGTGTTTTGCGAAAGTTTCTGCTTTGTGAATGATTTATTTTTGGAGATTTCGCCTGTGAACATTTCATTCCTCGTGGCGTGTTTCGTGCAGATTACGAGACGCTACTGCGAGCACTTCTGTACAAATAGCCTACTGAACGACTGAATGTGTTTACTCGGAAGTAGTCGTGAGTCAGTGACTGTTTAGAACGTTTAAAATATCGACTAAATATCTTCTGGCTGCTTTTGGGGGTGAATTTGTTGCAGACAGTCCGTAACTTTGCATAATTAGTGCCGTGATACTAAATACGGATGTTATAGTCATTTGCCTTGTTTTAAAGACAAATAAACCAACTAAAAGGAAATTTTAGACACTTTTTCAAACGAGTCATGCAAGAATCTCGAACACTCGATAGTTTAATTTTCAGCTACTGTCCACTGACTGAAGTTATTAGGTTCAAATGGTTCAAATGGCTCTGAGTACTATGGGATTCAACTGCTGTGGTCATCAGTCCCCTAGAACTTAGAACTACTTAAACCTAACTAACCCAAGGACATCACACACATCCATGCCCGAGGCAGGATTCGAACCCGCGACAGTAGCAGTCGCACGGTTCCGGACTGCGCGCCTAGAACCGCGAGACCACCGCGGCCGGCAGTTATTAGGCCTTTGCGTGGTCGGTATTTAGCCGATTTTTCGTCAACGCTGCTTATTTCGGCTGCACCAGTATCTGTCGTAGCAGACCCACACCGCCGCACGTCATTGGTTATTTTACTGCCTAGGCAGTACAATTAGCTAATTTCATCTACTTCGAGACCATCAAGCCTGATGTTAAGTTTCTCGCTGTTTTTATTTCTGCTACTTCTCATTACTTTCGTCTTTCTTCCATTTACTCTCAGTCTATATTCTGTACTCATTAGACAATTCATTCCATTCATTAGATCATGTAAATCTTCAGTTTCACTCAGGAAAGCAATGTCATGAGCGAATCGTGTCATTGACATCTTTTCACTTTGAATTTTAATTCCACTTCGGAACGTTTCTTTTATTTCCATCATTGCTTCTTCGGTGTAGAGATTGAACAGTAGTGGCGAAAAACTACACTCCTGTCTTACACCCTTTTTAGTCCGAGAACTTCATCCTTGGTCGTCTAATTTTCTATTCCATTCTTGTGTATATTATTCTTGTCAGCAACTTGGAGGTTTGAGCTGATAAGCTGATTGTGCGGCAGTTCTCGCACTTGTCAGCTCTTGCAGTTTTCGGAATTGTGACGATATTCTTCTGGTCTATTGGTATGTTGCCATACTCATACACTCTACACAAAACATGAATAGCCTCATTTGTTGCCACTTCCCTCAATGATTTTAGAAATTCTGATGGAATGTTATCTATCCCTTCTGCATTGTTTGATCTTAAGTCTTCCGGAGCTCTTTTAAATTCCGATCATAATACTGGATCCCCTATCTCTTCCAAACTGACTTCTATTTCTTCTTCTATCACGTCACACAAATCTTGCTAATTTCTGTATCTATAGCCTTAGAGAACTTCAAGCGTATCTCGTCATTCCTTAGTACTTAATATCCCACTTTTTTTCGAATTGATTCTTCCTGACTGATCTCTTAAAATTCAGCCTTTTCTTTATCAGTACTGCACTGTGATTTGGGTCTATATCTACTCCCGGGTACGCCTTACAAACCATAATCTCATTTTGGAAGCTCTGTCTAACTATGATGTAATCTAACTGAAATATTACCGTATTACCCGGCCTTTTCCAACTTTTTCTTCTCCTCTTGTGTTTATTGAACAGAGTATTTACTGCTACTAGCTGAAACTTGTTACAGAACTCAATTAGTCTTTCTCCTCTCTCAGTCCTTCACCCCTGCCCACATTCTCCAGCTTTGCACAGATGCGTTGGGCACTGTGTGTGGTACACCCGTCGATTGCATCATGCCGCTCTTTTCAGTTCTGAGCTCACAGTGAGAACGTAAAGATGGCTAGAATTTAGCGTCTCCCGGCAAGTACGAGGGCCTGGCGAAAGATTTCGCCTGAAGCTATGCAATCCACATAACATAACTCATGCAGTTCGCCTACATGACAACTGTCGGCCGCAATCTGCAGGGGCAATGAAGATGCTCCTGCAGCGTTTCCGATGGGAAGTGTTTGATTACCCACTATACAACCCGTAATTGGCTACTCATGAGGTTCATCTCTGCTCAGCTGAACCGCTGGCTATTTAGACAATATTTTGATTTAGACAACGAACTGCAATCCAGAGTATAAAATTGTCGAAAATCACTGGCAGCTGTCTTCTATAACGAGGGAATTGCAAAGTTGGTACATCACTACGAAAGATGTCTGAGTCTGAGCGGCTACTGTGTAGAGAAGTAGCTGGAAGGTGTAGCTAAAAGTTGCAAATAAAACAGTTTTGATTTTCATTGTGGTATCCATATCGCGAACGATCGTTCCTTACTCTCCGAATAGCCCTCATAGATATTTTCTGGACGAAAGAGCGAGGTAGACCAGCTAACACAGATCCAGTGGAGATCAACATACTTAAATATAAGGGATCGTCGTTAAATCCAAAGGATATAAAAAATTAGATCACTGTAATCGCTGGACATTGTGGAATGAGAAGAGTATAAAATGCAAACGACCAAGCTATAAAGACTTTATCTTCGTAATGTGTGAGAGGTGCAAAGTAACTCAAACACTGCTTTCTTGCAGTCCATAGTATCTAAAGACAGGGACCATCCGAGCGTTTCCGTTAGTAACGTTAATTCTATCACAACTGTTTTTCATTTTGGGTTTAAAACTGTTTATTACAGTTTTTTGAGTCAACAGTCTTCTGACTGGTTTGAGGCAGCCGCCACGAATTTCTCTCCTGTGCCAACATCTGCATCTCAAAGTAACACTTGCAACCTACGTCCTAATTTATTTGCTGGATGTATTCCAATCTCTGTCCTCCTCTACAGTTTTTGCTCTCTGCAGCTCCCACTAGTGCCATGACGATCATTCCCTGCCATCTTAACAGATGTCCTATCATCCTGTTCCTTCTGATTTTCAGTATTTTCCACAGATTCCATTCCCCTCTGACTCTGCACAGAACCTCCTCATTCCTTACATTGTCAGCCAATCTAATTTTCAACATTTTTCTCTTGTACCACGTCTCAAATATTTCGATTCTCTTCTGTACCGGTTTTACACAATCCTGTGCTCCAAAGGTAAGCTACACTCTCAGAAATTTCTTCCTAAAATTAAAGCTTATGTTTGATACAAGTAGACTTCTCTTGGCCAAGTATGCCCTTTTCGCCAGTTCTAGTTTGCTTTTGATGTCCTCATTGCTCCGTCCACCATTAGTTATTTTGCTACCTAGGTAGTAGAATTCCTTAACTTCATGCACTTCGTGACCACCAATTCTGATGGGAAGTTTATCGCTGTTCTCATTTCTGCTACTTCTCATTACTTTCGCCTTTCTTCGATTTACTCTCAATCTGTCCTCTGTACTCGTTAAACTGTTCATTCCATTCAGCAGATCATGTAACTCTTCTTTACTTTCACTCGGGACAGCAATGTTGTTCTTTTTAACAAATGTTTTTTAACGATGTGAATTTCGAACGGGTTTGAATAAGTGAGAAGTGTCACGTATGAGTGAATATGATAAATTTCACACTGTTTTGGGTAAACGCAAAGTGCAAAAATAATACTTTTACAGAATTAAGAATGTATTATTTTTTCAACGTTTCTGCCTACTTCTTTGCAAAGTTTCAAATACGAAAACAATTACTTGGAAATCTGAAATAAGGTTTAATGAGTTGAATGCAACATTTTTCTTCAATACATTTCATTTAAGTCATTTATTTCAATGAAACTTCGTTTAGAAACCTTCAGTAATATTATTCATCAATGTAGTTCATTCAAGTAATTTATTCCAATTATGCTCTACGTTTATTAGACCTTCAAACTTAAAAAAACAAATTAAATCTACTTAGAAGAAGAACTGAAAGAAGGTGGTTTGCGGTGAGGGTATTGGGGGGGGGGGTGAGGGGGTGGGAAGCATATTTGACAGTCTGCCAGAGGTGAAGGTTCATCTCGGTACAGCTGTGGCTCAGCAGCTTACCAGAATCTGGAGACGCTACTTATTATTCAAGTGGTTCCTCACTTGCCCTCATGAGGCACTCCGTTCTAGTGGTTTTACCAAGGAACATTCCTGGCAGTAGTGGAAATTGAGCGCTCAGTTACTTACTTTACCACCAGTCTATCAACTGCACTAGTGTTTCGAATCACAGAGTTCAGTGCGCGTTGCTGAATACGTTGTTCATAGCAGATGACCACTGTGTCTTTCCTTGTAGATGCAACGACAAGGTCAAAATGATAGGACTCAAGTACTGGCAGCCACAAGCGGATACCATGAAAGGCTACACAGAGAAGTCATAGAGATTGTAAAACACCCCAGGAGTTTTAATAGGAAGGAGGAGGACGAGAAATTGAATGACATTTGAATCCCAGTGCTGAAGATGTGTACCAGTCTTCCACCATGGGGTGGCAGCAACAGCGGACGAAGACACTCGACAATAGCCAGTTGCATTCCGGTATTCAAATTAAGTGACGTCACGCCAATGCGTGGAAGCACACGTAAAGGGAACCTTAGTGTAGTCACTAGCGAGAAAGGTTGTGAATCGATCCCCCTTGAAAATGTGCTCAGATGGAGCCGAAACGATGGATTTGAATACGAAATCCATCCGACCTCGGCATAGTAGCCTGATTCATTTCAGTAATTGAAGGAGAAAGGAAAATTGGGTTTAATGTACTTTCGACATCGAGGTCATTAGAGACGGAGTTCAAGTTCGGATTGTGTCAAGGATGGGGAACGAAATGGCCCCTGCCCTATGAAAGGAACCATCCCGGAATTTCTGGGGGCGATTTAGGGAAATCACGAAAACGCTATATCTGGATAGCCAGACGCGGGTTTGAACAGTTGTCCTCCAGAATTCGGGTCCAGTGTGGTAACCACTGCGCCACCTCGCCCGGTTTTCAATTAATTGTTAATTTTCGAAGATCGTACCAAGTTATCCCCGTTACCTGGGGATAACTTCACTGGTCAACGTTAAGTTGCAGTTACCGATGAAAACATGGATTTTCATGTTAGTCAAGTTAAGCCTCTTAAGGATACCGTACATGCGTTACTGCAAATAACTGCACGCTTACCTTATGAGCTTTGGACTACGGTAGGTAGCATTCGTTTGCTGAGAACAGGCTTGGCGAACCCGGGGTTCCTGAACTGGGGACTGGTCAGCGCCGCCAGTGGTCTGTCACCTAAGCTTTGGGCATGGTTCTGCGACCTCTGTACAGGACGGCAGTGGAAGGTAGTGTGTCCCAGGGAACGAGGGTCTTGGCTTGACCTCCCGGATCTCGAGGATGGAATAAACCTCTATAAATACCTATATAACGATGAAGAGATGGAGAAAGAACATGAGGATATGCAAAGGGTAATACAGCACGTAAAGGGAGATGAAAATCTAGTAGTCATAGTGGACTGGTATGCAATTGTAGTGGAAGGAGCAGAAGAAAAGCTTGATCAGATTTTATTGTATTTTCCATTTCGCGACCGAATAACCCTCGAACAAAGAGTTTGAGTCAGTTCAGTTGTGAAATTCTACTGATTCACTGACATACCTGTTTTCTTTGAGTACCCTACAGTAAACAGTTCACGAATATATGAGAAATATGTCAATCAGATGAAATAACAAACGTAACGACATCGTTTGGACCTTATCTGTATATACATCTGTCACTGTTGATATCTAATTTATCTACATTTCCCATATGTGAGCTGTAAACAGAAACAGCCATAGAACATCGTACCATTCTGTGTACTCTCTTCTTTCTGTCAAAACTTTTCACTTCCGATGTTGGCAGCTCACCAACAAAAGTAGACAGGAAAGAGACAATACTTCAGCTTTCCTACAAAATGGAGGAAATGTTCACATTGTCAACGGTAGTAATGTAATGCTTAGAATGTTCATGTACTTCTTTCTTCAACTACTTCACAGTTAATTTTAAAGTTCGGTACTCTATTACTCCGGACCGTTGCTGCACACTGAATCCCTAGCTGGAGTAGGTATACACCTATAGCTATACAGGTAGAATATCTTTCAAAATACATCTTGTAGTTCTGAGTTCTGTTACCCCCCCCCTCCTCACAAAGTTTCCAGATGCGCTAATGTCTGGTTAATTATCTAATCTGAAATTCCACCTATTTTCTTGCCACTGTAGGTTTCATTCTGTGTGCAAACCCCATTTCTTCCCACAAAACGAAAAATCTATAACCCCGCTTCGGTGGTTTGTCTTCGTATAAATCTCCATATGGTGCCTTGATTTAGTTGCACAGATTTGTTCATCAACTAACAAATATTTATCACTTGCATTGAAAGACATTTTTTTTAATTCGCATCATCAACTATAGGCATAATTTCTTAGAGTTCCCCATGATGTCTACCCTCAGAGTCTAGTCGCTGCGTACTGTCATTGAAATCCAAAGTGGCTACCAGAATCTCAAAGTGTCACTGACATGTTGTCTGTTTTGCTAGTTCAACACAAGTAAAATCGTTACAGAGATCACGAGCAGCGGTGAAAGGAGCCAAAGTTTTAGTAATACTAACACACACAGTTGTTACGGTTACTGCAAGCCACACCACAAGTTGGGAAGCGGGGCCAAATTTCTAGTAGTTTACTGTCGAGCTGAGATTTTCACAAATGTTTTACTCGTGTCTTACAGAAACTAGCAGTACGGCAATAAACAGCCTTTTAAACACGCCGCTAACTGCAATCAAGTAATTTATAGCAATAAAACAATTTAAAATTTTAAAAAAAAAACACAAAAGCTAGCAGTACGGCAATAAACAACCTTTTAAAACACGCCGCTAACGGCAATCAAATAATTTATAGCAATACAACAGTTAAAAAAAATTTAAAGAACATCAGAAACCGGCTACTAAAGTAAATATAGAACTTTGTTAATAAAGTACGGTGAGGTAGTGAAGCTACCAACACCGCCATTAAAAAAATTGAACAGATCTCAACAAACACACGATTTACAAAATTGTTAAGGCTTTCGTGGCCACTTGTTGACAAACTGCCTATTGGCTTCTGTCTCGGGTTCTTCGGCCGACGTTCATCTAATGATCGCCTCCAGTTCACCACCGGCAATGGAGGGTGAAGCTTTGACAATGCCAGCCACTCGTGCTGGCGAAACGTCAGAAAAATCATTAGATGAACGTCGGCCGAAGAACCCGAGACAGAAGCCAATAGGCAGTTTGTAAACACACGATTAATGGCAATAAAAGGAATTTACAAACTTGGAGGAATTTAAAAAATTTTAAACAAAAGTGACCTGGAATATCATTAGAACATAACAGATATGACGGACCCGTGTAAGGCGGCCACAAATCACCCACTCAGGGATGCTCAAGCTAGACGGAATACTGACCAATTTAAATACGCCCGCCAACACAATTGCCACTCTCAGGCTGGTCACTGCACCGACTTTTAGCCAGCAAACTTGTTATAAGATGGCATAACTTTCTGACAGAATTAGAGCTAACCTCGTGCAAGGAAACATTACCCCACAGAGTCCTGAATGAGCGACCACATTATCAACCAACAAGAAGCATGAATCTACTCATAACCCACGACACAATAGCGAAACCATTAAACTGCCAAAACTACACTTCCCATCGGACAGTAACGAGAGGAGGAGGAAAGATCACTGTCTTCAATCACACCGGTGCCAGGGACAGGAAACCCGGTCGCCGGAGGCCACAAGACAGAAGAGACGCTGGTTACACAAAATTATTACTTAATGATTGAACCTTCCACGAACTTAACTTGCAGTTATGCTCGAGCAGGCAGTACACGACCTCCAATGACAAGGATCCACACATCCGACCGCGCACGCGTCGCCAGCGTACCCAACACGCCACGGTCACGCGACAACATGCTCTGTCACCGGAGTTCACGTCTTCTCTGCAACGTTGACGGGTAGTGACCGCTCCTTCATGTTAGGTGTCTTCCTTTAAACACCAGTGTTGAAACAGAGGATTTAAAGAAGCTTGTTAACGTCCCACCAAGGGAAAAGAGCAGCAAATACTCGTGGGGCGATTCGGTATCAAAGGCGAAACTAATCCACAGGAGATTTGAATCCCACTTTCTAGGAGAATCCTGATGGTATATAATAAGAGCGGATTTCAAATTGCGGTTCACCTTTTCCGCAAATGATCCATGAGGATAATATGGAGTTGTAGTAATATGCTTTATCCCGTTCTTGAAGGTAAACTTTCTAAACTGAGCCGAACGAAAAGCAGGAGTGTTATCGCCAACCAATTGTTTAGGGGGTCCGAATACACTGAAGATGTTAAGTAAATGAGCAATGGTAGTGACAGCATTTACATTTAGACTCGGTATAAGCCAAGTAAACCTAGAAAAGGCATCGATCACTACCAGAATATATTCATTACCCTGCTTAGTCCGGGATAACGGACCCACATAATGGGTGTACAATTTGTCCATAGGGTAAGCCTCAGGCTCCGAACTGAGCAACCCTTGCCCCAATGCGTTACTAGGCTTAGCAATACAGCATTCCCGACACTGTGCTACCATCTGTCTTATATCTCGCTCCATACGAGGCCAAGTGAGAAATTCCTTCACTTTCTGTAATGTCTTATAGGTGCCTAAATGTCCCCCGAGAACAGATTGATGGAAATACTGAAACACTGGTCGTACTAAGGTTGCTGGTAAACAAATTCTAAGTTTCCAACCGTCTCCCCATTTTTCACACAGAAACCCTTTTTTCACAACATAGGGGCCAACCTCCTTGCCCGCTTTCAGCCTTCTCCTAATGTCACCGAGGTTAGGGTCCAGTTCCTGTTGAGTACGTAGATCGACTAAAAGCTTGGGAATCTCTCCCAAAACCATACAACTAAAATCCTCTTCCCCGCTCTCCTGATTGTGATCAACGCTGGGTGAACTATCAAACATCCGACTTAGCACGTCGGCCACGACATTGTCAGTTCCCCTGATATGTTTAACAGTAAATTGAAAGGCGGAAATTCGCACAACCCACCTCGCGATTCTCCCTGTTTACGTGGTCGAGCCAAAACCCAACTCAGTGCCTGATTATCAGTTTCAAGATCAAAGGGTCGATCCTCCAAATAGAATCGATACTTTTCTAAAGCAAAGAGGACCACCAACGCCTCGCACTCATACACTGAATACTTGAGTTCGACATTCGTTAACCGGCACGAAGCATATGTTAGCGGCTGCCTCTGCCCGTCCCCTTCTTGGAGAAGAACCGTAGAAACCCCGGAGTTAGAAGCGTCAGTTTGCATAATAAACCTCTTACTAAAATCAGGAACGCCCAATACCGGAGGACTGGCAAACTCTTCATTGATCTGGTCGACGGCCGCATGCTGTGCGGTTCCCCATTCAAACTTAACTCCCTGCCGACGAAGTTCATTAAGGGGTGCCGCCAATTGAGCGAAGCGGGGGGCAAAGTGGCTAAAATAATTAGCCACGCCAATAAATTTGGCAATTCCCCTTTTATCTCTAGGGGGCGATAGTGTTCTTAAGGCCTTTGTTCGGTCCTGGTCAATACGTATACTTCGGCTCCATACCAGGTGTCCCAAAAACGAGACCTGCGGACTAGCGAAGGTGACCTTTTCGGGTTTGACTGTCAAACCGGCACTCTGCAGCCTAATTAATACCTGCCGGATACGCTCAAGATGTTCTTCAAATGACTAACTATAGATGACCAAGCCGTCTCAATAGTTATACACACAAACGAACTTCTAATCACGTAAGACATTGCCCAACAATTGCGTCAATACAGCTGCCCCGGTAGCGAGACCAAAGGGAAACCTTTTAAATTCGAAGAGACTCCAATCTGTGCAAAAGGCGGTAACATGCTTACACTCCTCCGTAGAGAAATTGGGTGATACGCCTGATTAAGATCAAGGACCGTGAACCAATTTGCACCCACAAACCATGTGAACGAATTATGAAGGTCGGGAAGAGGAACCGACTGCAACACCACCTTGTTATTCAGGCGACGATAATGAACAAAAACTCTGAAGTCCCACCCTTGATCCTTGGGCACGAGGAACACCGGAGGCGCGTAGGACGAGTCCTGAATGAGCGACCACATTATCAACCAACAAGAACCATGAATCTACTCATAACCCACGACACAATAGCGAAACCATTAAACTGCCAAAACTACACTTCCCATCGGACAGTAACGAGAGGAGGAGGAAAGATCACTGTCTTCAATCACACCGGTGCCAGGGACAGGAAACCCGGTCGCCGGAGGCCACAAGACAGAAGAGACGCTGGTTACACAAAATTATTACTTAATGATTGAACCTTCCACGAACTTAACTTGCAGTTATGCTCGAGCAGGCAGTACACGACCTCCAATGACAAGGATCCACACATCCGACCGCGCACGCGTCGCCAGCGTACCCAACACGCCACGGTCACGCGACAACATGCTCTGTCACCGGAGTTCACGTCTTCTCTGCAACTTTGACGGGTAGTGACCGCTCCTTCATGTTAGGCGTCTTCTTTTAAACTCCAGTGTTGAAACGGAGGATTTAAAGAAGCTTGTTAACGTCCCACCAAGGGAAAAGAGCAGCAAATACTCGTGGGGCGATTCTGTATACAACCAACACGCGGGGAGCTCTTCCGTCAACTCGACCCGCTCGTTACACACAACCGACATACATCACATGGCGACTCGGTACAACCGACCACGCCTGCTTCGCACTGGAGAGCCCTATTGCCCTCCCGTGTCCACCACACTCTCTGCGCGCAACCCCCTACTTCGGCGCCACCACACGAGGTTCCAACCGGTCAAAGATCTCACTTCCTCCATAGCAGTTTCCCGCAAGCAAAAACGCAGATAGCGATAGCAGAGAGAAAAGAAAACCAAGCAGCCACTTAATGATAGACAACACATCAAACAAACATGTCAGGTGAAGAAAAGGAAAACCAATGCAATCTAAACACAAGGTGTAGTACGAGTCGATACATGGCTCAAATGCATATGCCTACAAATTTATGATTCGAGTTTTCTGTATTTTTGTTTTCTTTTCAGGACCTGGTAGTAACAATATATCAGGAATAAATTCGTTATTCACCAGGAACTTTTTTGAGGTATGTGTTGTCTGTATAGTCTCACTATCTGCAGATTTCGAATCATTTAGAACTGTAGGAAGGTGATCATCCGAATTGTTGAAATCTAACCCATCTTCTCAGACGGACATTCTAGAGCAATGAATTCATTACCTTACGTCGCCAGTTTTCAAAATACGTGAATCACTACTTTACAGTACTTGAACCACCACGAAAATGTAGAAGAAAGCATAATGAAGGAGATCTTAATTTGTTGTTCGAGTGTGGGCAGGAGCATTATTACACGCTGTTGCACATATGCAAATAAAATTGATTCATTTAATAATTACGTATTCATTAGCAGAAATACAAGCTGAACTGAACGATATGTTCCCGAAAAATTACAGAAGCGCTATATATTTTTACGTCCACGTGTTCTTGTTTGCAACCACACACTGTCACTGTCAAAAGACAGCAATGTTTGCCAGAGCGTAGCATTTGCGGAGCATGCGTTGTTTACTTGATGGTTTAACTTAGATAAACAGTGACCTGTCGAAAAGCGCTAAGACTAACATCTCAGGCAGTATTATTAACGAGACACAGAAGGCTTATTCTTGAATTCTTACTTAAGTAGCTATATTTTTGCTTGTTTCCTCCTATGTTGTTTTTCTCTCCAGTTCTCAGTCGGCAGAGTGTGCAAAAATCGGAAGCCTTCCGTCAGATAGCATCTTTTGCTTCAGCAGCTGCTCGTCGACCTTTGAAATCCTACAATACTGCAGCCAAGCAGCATAAACAACTCCACTGTTGGACGCAAGTGAATTGAATAGGCGGCAGCTGTGCTTCAAAATTTTTCAAATGGCTCTGAGTACTATGGGACTTAACATCTAAGGTCATAAGTCCCCTAGACCTAGAACTACTTAAACCTAACTAACATAACGACATCACACACAACCATACCCGAGGCAGGTTCAAATGGCTCTGACAAGGGAACCTCCCCATCGCACCCCCATCAGATTTAGTTATGAGTTGGATCAGTGGATAGGCCTTGAAAAACTGGACACAGATCAATCGAGAAAACAGGAAGAAGTTGTGTGGAACTATGAAAAAAATTAGTAAAATATACAAACTGAGTAGTCCATGCGAAGATAGGCAACATCAATGACAATAGGACTCAAGGAGCGCCGTGGTCTCGTGGTTAGCAAGAGCAGCTACGAAAGGAAAGGTCCTAGGTTCAAGTCTTCCCTCGAGTGGAAAGTTTAATATTTTATTTTCAGTTTATGTGACAAACTCTTATGTTTTCATCACTTTTTTGGGAGTAATTATCACATCCACAAGAAGACCTAAATCGGGCAAGGTAGAAGAATCTTTTTACCCATTCGCCAAGTGTACACGTTAGGTGGGTCGACAACATATTCATGTCATGTGACGCACATGCCGTCACCAGTGTCGTATAGAATATATCAGATGTGTTTTCCTGTGGAGGAATCGGTTGATCTATGACCTTGCGATCAAATGTTTTCGGTTCCCATTGGAGAGGCACGTCCTTTCGTTTACCAATGGCACGGTTTTGAGGTGCGGTCGCAAAACACAGACACTAAACTTATTACAGTGAACAGGGACGTCAATGAACGAACGGGCAGATCATAACTTTGCGAAAATAAAGAAAGTAAAATTCTCATGCGAAGGAAAACTTGAACCAAGGACCTCTCGCTCCGCAGTTACTCACGCTAACCACGGGACCACTGCGCTCCTAAACTCACATTATCCTTGATGTTGCCTATCTTGCGCATGGACTACTCAGTTTGTATATTTTACTAATTTTTTTCATAGTTCCACACAACTTCTTCCTGTTTTCTCGATTGATCTGTGTTAATTTTTTAAGGCCTATCCACTGTGCCAACTTATAACTAAATCTGAGGGGGGTGCGATGGGGAGGTTCCCTTTTGAGTACTATGGGACTTAACATCTATGGTCATCATTCCCCTAGAACTTAGAACTACTTAAACCTAACTAACCTAAGGACATCACACAACACCCAGTCATCACGAGGCAGAGAAAATCCCAGACCCCGCCGGGAATCGAACCCGGGAACCCGGGCACGGGAAGCGAGAACGCTACCGCACGACCACGAGCTGCGGACCCCGAGGCAGGATTCGAACCTGCGACCGTAGCGGTCACGCGGTTCCAAACTGAAGCGCCTAGAACCGCTCGGCCACACCGGCCGGCGGCAGCTGTGTGAACGAAGTGTTGTGTCCCCACATCATCCGTGTTAGCGGCAGTCGTAGTTGTTTTCATATCATACTACTTGGACAACACTGTAGAAATGACGTTGTGACAACAGCGTGCGTTTATAATCGCATTCCATGGCAAGGCAGAAAAAACGAAGACATTTGGTAGTAGAATTCACAATACGCTCACTATTAACTCTTAAGCGCTCTTTCTTTCTTGTTTTTGTGTTTTTTAATTGATCGCTTTTGTTCCCACTCTGTTCCTGTTCCCTTGGTGGGGCCCTATCTCGCCATGCCCTCAGTACGACCTAAGGATAAGAAAAACCGACAGATTAAAACCGATACCGGTATTTCAGTTCTGAATAACCGAAATATCAATTGCCATAGTAGCAGTGCTAAAATCTTTAGTTTTTGAATAAACAATTTTTTTTAAAAATCAGTCTTTTGTATCTGTAAAATTTTCATTGCTTTGAAATATTCTGTTATTATAGAAAATGGTAAAAGGGACCAGTGCTATTTCAATAACAATTGAGGCTGCTTCGGCCGGCTTATCGTATGTTTTTGTGGTGATATTTCACAAGGACATGCTGAACCCGTGATATTTCACAAGGCCATGCTGAACCATTTAATATTACAACCACAACAGTGTCGAAATAATACACAATGCGTTATGCTTTCCTAAACCGCCACTGTACTTGTTTACTGTAACGTCAGCGCGTATTTCCGATAGCGGCCACGGCAGGCCAATTGCAATAATATCGTGGTCGGGCAGTACAGCACTGCTGAGAAAATTATACAAGTTACCATGTGACGTGGCCTATTGGATGTTTCGCGTGCACATGCAGTGTGTGAGGCTCGGCCCATCTAATCTATATGGTACTTTCTTGCTGTTGTCATCGGACGTTAGTTGCATTATGTAATGGCACCATCCCTAGTCTGGAAGTACACTCCTGGAAATGGAAAAAAGAACACATTGACACCGGTGTGTCAGACCCACCATACTTGCTCCGGACACTGCGAGAGGGCTGTACAAGCAATGATCACACGCACGGCACAGCGGTCACACCAGGAACCGCTGTGTTGGCCGTCGAATGGCGCTAGCTGCGCAGCATTTGTGCACCGCCGCCGTCAGTGTCAGCCAGTTTGCCGTGGCATACGGAGCTCCATCGCAGTCTTTAACACTGGTAGCATGCCGCGACAGCGTGGACGTGAACCGTATGTGCAGTTGACGGACTTTGAGCGAGGGCGTATAGTGGGCATGCGGGAGGCCGGGTGGACGTACCGCTGAATTGCTCAACACGTGGGGCGTGAGGTCTCCACAGTACATCGATGTTGTCGCCAGTGGTCGGCGGAAGGTGCACGTGCCCGTCGACCTGGGACCGGACCGCAGCGACGCACGGATGCACGCCAAGACCGTAGGATCCTACGCAGCGCCGTAGGGGACCGCACCGCCACTTCCCAGCAAATTAGGGACACTGTTGCTCCTGGGGTATCGGCGAGGACCAGTCGCAACCGTCTCCATGAAGCTGGGCTACGGTCCCGCACACCGTTAGGCCGTCTTCCGCTCACGCCACAACATCTTGCAGCCCGCCTCCAGTGGTGTCGCGACAGGCGTGAATGGAGGGACGAATGGAGACGTGTCGTCTTCAGCGATGAGAGTCGCTTCTGCCTTGGTGCCAATGATGGTCGTATGCGTGTTTGGCGCCGTGCAGGTGAGCGCCACAATCAGGACTGCATACGAATGAGGCACACAGGGCCAACACCCGGCATCATGGTGTGGGGAGTGATCTCCTACACTGGCCGTACACCACTGGTGATCGTCGAGGGGACACTGAATAGTGCACGGTACATCCAAACCGTCATCGAACCCATCGTTCTACCATTCCTAGACCGGCAAGGGAACTTGCTGTTCCAACAGGACAATGCACGTCCGCATGTATCCCGTGCCACCCAACGTGCTCTAGAAGGTGTAAGTCAACTACCCTGGCCAGCAAGATCTCCGGATCTGTCCCCCATTGAGCATGTTTGGGACTGGATGAAGCGTCGTCTCACGCGGTCTGCACGTCCAGCACGAACGCTGGTCCAACTGAGGCGCCAGGTGGAAATGGCATGGCAAGCCGTTCCACAGGACTACATCCAGCATCTCTACGATCGTCTCCATGGGAGAATAGCAGCCTGCATTGCTGCGAAAGGTGGATATACACTGTACTAGTGCCGACATTGTGCATGCTCTGTTGCCTGTGTCTATGTGCCTGTGGTTCTGTCAGTGTGATCATGTGATGTATCTGACCCCAGGAATGTGTCAATAAAGTTTCCCCTTCCTGGGACAATGAATTCACGGTGTTCTTATTTCAATTTCCAGGAGTGTATTTTATGAAGCGTGGTATCAATGAGGTACGTTACCCTATTTGCTTTAAGAGATTAAGAAGGAGGGAGCCGCAACAAACTTCCGACATCATATAAGAAGAAAATTTCAACTCAACAAATCATGCATTCATTCATAGTTTACAATAAAAACAGAAAGTAGCTGATATGTTGCCTGCGTCTAATATGCATTTATCTGCTCGTACCTTTTGAAAACGGACAAATTAATATGAAAAACAGAGTTCTTCAACGCCAGTTTTCACCTTTAAGTCCAAATAGTGATATTGTCTGAGGCGTGGCTCCTTTGTATCGCTCCTGTCTGGAGCCTGTGTATCAGGAGGGTGACTCATGCGTGCACAGGGATAGAAGGTCTGAAGCGGGTTCAGTCGAGTACGTAGTTCTAATTTTCAGCCACCAGAGTACAGTAGGGAGAGACATTAAGAAACAGGTCAAGAGAATGTTTTTGTGGGTTGTTCTGTTTACTGCTTGAAGGCTTTTTTGTTTATTTATGTTTGTACAGTTTTGCTTATGTTTTTAGTAGTGTGAATGATGCGTGAATGTGGTCTAAAGTAAATGTGTAGATGTGTAAATGTGTAGATGTCATACTGACAAACGCTGTACGCACTAGCGTGATAAGCTTTCAAGACAGTCTGCATGCAGACGACGGAGAATTTTGTATCATAATATGTTATGGTAAAAGGAAATCAAATTCGAATGCAAATCAAAATAGTTAATGAAGCATAAATAAAATATCGGCATGCTAAATATTTTTTTCGGGAAAAGGTACAATTCAAAAGTGTGTTATTTGTTGATTCGGTAGTCATGAAAAGCGCGGATTAACGCGGGAGAATAATATTTTTCTATTGGTCTTAAAGAAAACTGACTAATCAAAACGAAGTATTCTTCGCGCGTCTTTTCTCTTGGAGATAGAAAATGCTTACAGCAGTCTAAAGTAACCGGAGCCCAGCCTTCAAATGGTATGGTAGTGTGTATTATCAGCTCCGAAGGAAGTTATAGTTTGCCGGTTTTAGTTGTGCTACCTGCCTCAAAAGTGCTTAATAGTGAAGACATATATTCTGCTGTGTTTCTTTTTAAGAAAGTGAGGATTTTTTAAGTAATTTTGCGTGTGAGAAAATATAGTAATTCCGCGTGGCATATTGAGCAGATCGGTAACTTAAAACTTGAATGAATTAGACACTGATAAACTGAATAGTATGGCAAGCATTTTCATTTAAGAACAATCCGTGCTTAGTAGCTTTTCAGATTTCGGGAAATACGTTAGGGTAAACTTGCTAACTTTAATGAAAGGGTTTATGCGTGTCTATGTTAGGATTAGCACGGGCGTGGCAGTGAACTTGTTATTCTAAACTTCACAATATACCGAAGTTTTGCCAGTTATTCCATCTTTCATTCAAAATTAAGACCTTTTCCCGATTATTGGAATAGCTACGTTGTATGCAGCCTGGTGCGAGTCACAATACGGTAGGTTTCTGCTCGGCTTTCCTACCGGCGATCTGCTACTTCACAGGTAGGTGCGGGTAAAAACACAAAAATGAAGCGCGCCGCGTCCTCTGTGACAAAATGATTTTTGAGCAGTGTTTCAAAAAATTAGCATCAACAGGAGAATACTGGTGATTTTTTTGTAGTATTCAGCCACTTACCACTCGTCGAGAAAAGCAGCGAACGGTGGATGGACTGAGTTTTCTTATATTTGTCTAATTTAATATACTGACCCTATGTGTCTTGAAATCAAGGGAGCCAAAATTTTTCATTCTTTGCCCGATTTCTACGTTTATTACGTGAAAAATAGCAAAAAAGCAGAAAACGGTTATTACAGAAACCGTTTACTTCGAGCGGTTTTAATACTCAGGTTAAACTGACATTGAAAAAGATTACGTTTAACAGAAAACCTGTTGTTTCAGCGGTAACTCCCATACCTATACGGCCCTGAAGTTGACAAGGGAGGGAGGAGCAGTGTGCTGATTCCACACCCCTACACGCCACATGCAAATGACGCCGTATGGCAAAGGATGATACGGCTCATGGTCTCCTCACGAAGTTCTCTGGGCCTGATAGCCGGATTACGGTTAGAGATTTTGTGATTGACTGGAACTGTCACATCATCTTCTGCCGTTCTCCGGGTTTTTTCTATATATCTTTCGGTCGAGCAGTTCTATATTAAGTTATTTCCCTCACTTATGATCAAGTACTACTAAATTTATTACAGGCCTCACCCTCGATCCTAAACAAGAAAGATCAAATGAAATAATAACGCTTCGGTTCGTTATCTTTGCTTCCTTACCTCATATTTCAGATTCTGGTGCAATTACAATCGTCTGACTGTAGGGAACTGTAAAATTTAATTACAGTACGCGAGAAATCAATTATACTTCCGCAAGATGAACGTTTTTTCTGGACTGAATACTAATCCACAGATATTGATCTTGAACTGTACACCAGTTTCGTTACCATATCAGTCTTCTTCATAATATGTTCTTAAATCTTACGTTTATGTACGTTCACTCTGCAGATATAACAAGTTCTACCGTTAGTTCACAGATAACTATCTTCCCAATATCACCCGACAGAGAACCCTGCGATTACTGAACACTTCTAACAGTGCACCCGGATTTTCCATTGGCGGCACTCCAGTGGAGGGAAACGGCGAGAGAAAGTTAGCAGACGCCCGTAACTTCTCCGCCCACGTTGTTAGCTTTGGCGGTTGTCAACTCCGTCGGTCGATGAGAAAGTCCCGCCAACATCGGAGGCGTTTCGCTCTAAATACGTGTCGGCCAACGCCTAGTTGGTTTAGCGCCGGTACTCTCTCTGGGTGAGCTGGACCCAAAAGTAGCACTTGCGTAAACCCTGCACTCTCGTCATTCTGGCGTATTCAACTATTTTTCTCAGAATGTCTTTCTGTAGATGTGGCGTGCCTTCCATGTTGAAACAGCTGAAATTACATTTTAAGAAGCTATGTTGAGCAAACCTGTAAACAATTTTTAAGCTGACGAATTGAATTGGCAGGAATTACTAATGACGGAAGTTTCAGTTTTTTCCATAAATGTGTCCTTAACACTTGATAAAGTGTTCCTGTGCTGCTAGTATTTCGAATATTACCATATACTCATGAGGAAGACGACATGGAGATTACGACAAAACAATTCCGAGAGAAATTTTTCAGTACTGCTTCAGTTCTGACGTTGTCAGTCGGTAGTATTAGTCTGCCTCTGACAGTAATCCATGTTACATGCAACTTCAATTCATCTGTACAACTCGATGCATCCGATGGTAGGTTATCCCAGAATGCGTAATATTAAAGTCATTCATTGACCTGTTGCTGACACTTTGCTAAATCACCTGTTCAGCACTTGTGCAGTATTGTTCAAATTGTGTAACATGGTCGCACACTTCCTCCACGACTTCTTGCAGCTTCTCCAAGTACTATTAAGAGTTTCTACTGTCGTTTCGGTGACCAGTTACAAGGTTGAAAACTATCATCATCATTACAGCTGCTACACCGTACATCTTCAACCATCTGCCTTACATGGTCTCTTCAGTTAATTCTCCCCAACACTTCCCACCTCCAACTCGTCTTACGTTGGCTCGTCACAGGACACCTTCACTTCTTCCTGCATAAATCTCCCTCACTTTCAATTGATTCCTGCAATACTGTTCTCCTCTCACGTCTACTCGTTTGACTTATGTACATCCCGACGCTCACAGTCCTCTCCCGTTCAGTAATGTGTCAGCTATACAACATTTCGTTGTATAATACACACAAACCGCAATAAGTATACCTTTAACAGCTGCGTTTCTGACTGGCATTCCAGCTAATTTATACACAGGGTGTCCTGTGAGCAATGGATAAAATGACAGGAATGATCATTCGAAGTAAAAAAAGTCTGGGAAACATGAGCTCTAAAATGCATACCTTAAGACTTATGACCCGTTCTTCATCTTCGATTCTGTGAAACAAATCTCTTCGACAACAAGCTTCTTGTTTTCCATTGCAAGGTGGGTAGACCATTTGGTTTTTTGTACGTCTTCGATGTGAACATCAGAGACAGAACAAGCTACGTTGCTGTTAAAAAATCTTTGGTGTTGTCGTAGCACAGATTATGCCTCTGAGCGGTCTCACAGATTCTTACTTGAAATGTGGTAGGCGATGGACGTATGCTGTGTTAACTTGTGGTTGTAGCTGCTAGATGAAGAACACTGTAAAAGTCAGCAAGGATGAATGATATGGATATACTAGAAAGTGAAGGGAATATAAATTTTTAATAATGGTATTTTTCGAAGGAGTTTGAGGTACGACTGCAGCACTGCGCAGCTGGGAATGATTATTGTCAGCTAGTTAACTTGTTCAGAGTTGAGAGAAAGACTACCACACTTCCCTGAATCATGCATTAACACAATCATTGATTAAGCTGTTTGATTTACATAGAAATTCTCCGTTACCATTTTATAGTTTTCAAATCACTGTTCACTCTGTTAAGCAAAATAATGTTCTGGCCGATGATATATGTGAAGAACGCATGAAGTTTTAATCTGTCTTCCTTAATACATACTTCAAACAAAAATCGTTGTCTTGGAATATCATTTCACAGCCATAGTTACTGTCCCCACCCCATTGTTTATCATTATGCATTACCACATGCAAAAATTTTAATATGTATTTAGAAACAAAAATCTAGCTAGGCCGCTGCCTGCTTGCTGTTTGATGTTGTGCTTTCGAGAAATCTGCAACAATGTCGTCAATACGCGAGGTTAGCGGAAATTTAATGACAAGTTGCGTTCAATTCAGTTACAGTTCAGTTCACATTAGATTCTGCTTAGTCAAAGTCTGGCATACTCGTTTAAGTTGGATAACAGTTTGTGGGGACATAGTTTTTGGTCACACGTATATTTTATGGTGTGGGATGTAAATTTGGGCTAAATTCCTTACAGAAACAAAATATAGTGAGAAGGTTGCACCATATTCTGAGAGGTGACAGTATTAACCAAACCGAGCAAAACGTCTAGTGAAAATGGGCTCTAAACTGCGTAACTTGAGAGCTATGAGCATTGTTCATCTTCGCTAATGTGAAACACGAATCTTCTTCTGGCCAAGTGTCATAGCTATTAAGGTCATGATTTACTAGAAATTTTTGCTTCGAATGATCGTTCCTGTAGTGTCCCTGACTGTTGGCCATTCCTCCTCGGACAATATGTGTTCTCCCATATGAATTTTAATGTATATGCCTGATTTGTCATATAGCGAGATACTTCAGTTTCTTTGTAGTACTGTTGCTATACTTATAAGCAGTAGTTTAACTTGCTTCATGGTTGCATTTTTTGCTTTAGAACACACATGAAGAGGCATAAGCCACTAACTCATTGTCATTGTGGGGGTTAACTTGATTTTACTTCTTCGTCAGTCTTTTGGCTGGTGTGATGCGCCCAGCCACAATTTACTTACTTGAGGCAAGCTCTTCATTTAAGAGCAGCGCATACACCGAACATTCTCAGTTATATACTGTATATATTCTATTCGATCTTCCAGTACCGGGAAAGATATTCCTCGATGTCTTAACACAGGGCATGTCATCTTATTCATTCGGCTACTTAAAAATCTTCCATCTATTCCTTTCCCGCTGGTTCTGTAGAGAACCTCTTCGTTTCGTATCACACCACTAGATATTCAGAGTCCGCTGGGTAACACCTCATTTTTGCGCTGCGATTCCCTTCCTTTTCGTTTCCCAAAGTTCGCGATCCGCTTTCACGTACTACTGCCTTCCATATTTAAACTATTTGGTGACTCACAAATAGTCTAGCTTTTTAGTATTTTTTACACACTTTTACACTTTTCAATGGGCTCCTCGACATTTACGCCACTGATGATCCTATTTCTTTTCAGACAATACCTACGAACAGAGGGCGTGGATGCGGATGCCCCAGTTCGTTAAGATCTTGCCCTAATCATAGGCAAATCTGTTTTAATGAACTGTGAGAAATAATACAGCTGAATTAGGTACCATGGAGTTTCATTTACAAAACTGTGCAGTTACGGACAAAACGCCGCGTAATTAAATATCAGTTTGCTTTTTAGGCTATTCCTTTTGTTTATTGTCAACACACGTGGACACCGAACAGAAGCAAACAATGAGTTTTGTTACACAAATATTTACTTGCTACCTCTCTGGCGAGTCTGCAAGCTGCGGATGTAGTGAAGTCTGTGGTTGGGCTCGCCATTAGCCACTGCTTCATTTCTTTGTAAGACAATGATGAGTGGTACGTATGACTGTTTTAAAACACTCGCTCAGCATTAATTCTGCCTGACTCCACAGCACTCAGACATGTCACACTCCTTCTGCTATGTCCACTGGTCATGGACAGAAAAAGGAAGTTCCAAATCACTTATAAGGATTTCATTAAAAATCTAAACTGCTGACCAAAAAAATTCCTCAGACGCACAAAGGAACCATTCTATTATTCTGCTCTGAATCCCTCAGTAAATAAATTAAATTTAAAAATTGTTCCAGTTCAAACACAAGCTGTACCACTACGCAAGTGGGAAACTCGACCTTGCTGTAAAAGTTAATCAACAGAACAGCTGCTCGAGTAAGCCTAGATGAGCACCTTCGGAGACTGCGTAACTGTCTGGGATGCCGATGATGTGATGACTTCCAGGGATCGGCATTTCGGCGTTCGGCGGACTGTGGACGGCGCTTCGGCTGCTGCGAGGAATGGCTGATGTGAACACCTGGAGGTGCCTCAGCGCTGGCCTGTACAGTACGCCCGCTCCATAATACATTGTTGACTATGACCCGTCACGTGGTACGCGGAAAAAGGTAGAACCGTAGACGCAGCGACCTCAGTGGCGCAAGTGAGGCAGTCTAAAGGCCACCGGGGAATCGGCAAAGCTAACACCTACTCAGTCCGGGGCCCGCTTTACATGTCCGTTCCACGGGTGGTCGGTGTTGCAGGTGCTCGGCGTAGACACATTATCTTCAACGTTAGAAATCCTTAAAAGGACAAGTGCAATGCATTTAAAGGGTTACTCTTCCGAAAACCAATAACTGTCTCCCTCTGCGACACATAAGTTTGAAATGTGACTCAAAGGTGCTGACAACTTTCATCATTAAAAGTGGAAAACCATGGCACCCTGCGACGTCACCTTTGGAACGGGCGACACTTCAGACAACAAGGTGATGACACATGCAAATAAAAGTTCGAAGTTCAGATGACTCAAAGGTGCTGACAACTTTCATCATTAAAAGTGGAAAACCATGGCACCCTGCGACGTCACCTTTGGAACGGGCGACACTTCAGACAACAAGGTGCTGACACATGCAAATAAAAGTTCGAAGTTCAGAAGTTTATGTGAGGTGTAAGGTGGTTTGACGATCTCACATTGACACCAAATTTCACGATAATTCTATCCAGCGCCACTGTTGACGTGTCATACGATGGCAAGATCGTGACAATCCCTATTACGCACAATCCACCCCTTCTTTTGACGTATTTGACGTATTTAGAATCACGACACCCAGCGCTGAAGCCCTTTTGGTGGCCATGGAAAATACTTCCGACACCCATACGCTCAGAATCGGCACGAAAAGTCCTCGGTGGGTGGCATAAAGGGGGCCAACGAAACCACTCCTTTCTTTGGAATGTCGCTTCCCAAAAATTTCAAGGCGGAAAACGAAATTTCACAGTGCGACGAGCAACAAAATGACGTGCTTGACCACCTCGGACACTGCTGACACCACACGGACAATTCAAAGCTTCCCCAACAACATCACGGGCCCCTAACTCTACTGAACATGATCTCACCCCCTTGCAGTGTAGTGTGACCGCAGTTCTTGCTCCGGTGTACTGGTCGGAACCATTAGGGATGGTTCAAAACCATTCGAATAAACTTGAATGTGATCCGAAGCAGCAAAGGATGTTTATTTTTTTCAGCCTTCCTATTTCACACCCTCCTGTGGCGTGTTCACGTGTCTAGGCGACAATGACGCATGCGTGAAAAAGACGGCAAAGAGTACCTCTGAGACCCCCCAGTTTGGCAACACCGTCGGTGCCACCCGCGTACCTTTATTGAGCACTTAAAAAACTCACATGTACGGAGACAGCCAGACACTGATTGCTAGTAGGTACTTTGACAGACAACTATTTCCATACCCTGCCTATAAGATTTTAACTTCGGTTTTTCAACTTCCTGCATACGATCGACCATTAATCTAGTTGGTGGAATTGTATAATGTTTTGAAATTTTCTAGTACTTGACAGTTATTGTATGGAATACAGACAACACCCTTGTTTCACTCGTTTTCTATATACGAGGGTTATACCATAAGTCATGCAACAATGGTATATTGTGCGAACATCTAGAATTACCTAACCGCAGTAAATACGTTCGAAATCCCGCGGGGAACAGTGCCGAACTCGACTGATGGATTGCGACCACATACAAGGATGACTCATATAGCAGCGCCTAAAACATTCCGTGTGAACTTGGCCACGCTAGAAGATGAATATAAGCAGAGTGGAACAGCGAGAATATGTGAAAATTGCCTTTCTCATTGCCAGAAATGCTATTCAGTGTCACGCGGAACTGCGAGCAGCAGTGGGTGAAAGGACATTGCTCTGTCAAACAGTTGCACGCTGGGTGCAGGCTTTCCCACGCGGACGCGCAGCAAAGACAAACCTGTACGTGGCTGTTACTGAACAGAGTTTAACCTCTGTCCACGCGACTTCGACTTCATTCCACAACTGAGGAAAACATTTTGTGGAAGACACATCGAAAACAGGGCGGATATCCTCACGCCATATCGGCAACAGGTGACACTCATTCATGGAAATGCCAATGGCACTCATCTCCTTCCCCATCGCTGGCAATTCTGTGTTGATGCTCTGGGGGACTATTTTGAAGGACAGTAGTAGATTCTGATTCGTGTTTGTTGCATTTGTAATCGTGCACAACAAGTTTACTCTCAGTTACAATGCATGTGTTTCATTTCACCCTTTTCCTTGGCTTCCTGACTGGAACCTTATTTTAGTTGGTAGTGCCTTACTGTTTCAATGTACACCGTGGAGGTCCCATGTTGTCGCATTATCGAAAGATACACAATAGTTGCCATGATTTATGGAATACGTTTTACTTGTTCCATATGAAACAATAGTGCTGTTGTCAGGATTCCGTACTTAATAATAAGTGGCAAATACTGGAAAAATATGTGTATCTATAATTACTTAAATTGTTGGCAGAACAATATAAAACGAATCTGCACCCATGTTGGCTTGGTTCAAATGTCTCTGAGCACTATGCGACTTAACTTCTGAGGTCATCAGTCACCTAGAACTTAGAACTAATTAAACCTTACTAACCTAAGGACATCACACACATCCATGTCCGAGGCAAGACTCGAACCTGCGACCGTAACGATCGCTCGGTTCCAGACTGTAGCGCCTAGAACCGCACGGCCACTCCCACCGGCCACCCATGTTGAAACCATGTCTATGGAGGGATTATAAATTGAAGCTTCAGAAGGTATATGCCAGCTAAACATTGAAGAAAATAAACATGTCGTCGTTCTCTCGCCAAATTATAATGTCAGCTTCTCACTAACACAGTAACTGTAGATATTAATTAGACTAACTGTACAGTTGTTTCTCTTGTGGACCTTAGTCCGAGAATCGGTTGGATGATAGTTTAACCTGTGCAAGACTCTTCATGTGTGCACAAGTAATGCAGTCTACATCCGTCTTAACCTGCTGCTTTAACCTGCTGCTTTATTCAATCTCCCCTACAATTTTTACCATCCACACTTCCCTCCATTACCAAACTGACAATATTCACAGTTGCTCACGATCCATTCTTCAAGTCAACTTGTGTCACACAGCCCTTCTCTCCCCATTTCGATTCAGTACCTCTTTTTCTATTGTATCCATTCCAAACCAAGAAGGTCCTGTTGCAGCTTGAAACGCCTTTACATTAATGACAGCCACCCCAATTAATGTACCATATACAGGAACTCTCTCCCCTACTTCGCGGTAATACAAAATGTGCTATCCTTGTTTCTATCTGATGTGAATCCAACACCACATAGTAGTACTTTAAAAAGGGCAGACAAACGTAGTGTAATCAATCCCTTTAGTAGACCTAACTAACCTAAGGACATCACATACATCCATGTCCGAGACAGGATTCGAACTTGCGATCGTAGCAGTCGAGCCGTTTCGGACTGGAGCGATTAGAACAGCTCGGTCACCGCGGCCGGCTCGAGGTAATTCATAACGTTCCAACACATTCGTTAGTTTTGTAGTGTCCAACCATTCTCTCGCTTGAAGCTGCGCTTTCTCTGTGTTTCTTGTTGCCTGTTTCTTTCTCTGCAACGTCTAAAACTATACTGACCAGATGCGAGGTAACAGCCCAAAGATGTTCGAGCTCACATGCGGTTCGTCTTCGTCGAAATGTCTTTACTCAAACTCGTCTAGGGGTTGAACCGCACGTGTCACATTAAACGCCCTAAATTAGACACTTGTGAACCTTTGGTTAAATTGTCTAGCTGATGGTAAGTTTCCGAAATTGTATGAAACATACAAAGTTAATATAACATGCAATAATAGTAATAACAATATCTGGAGCTAAATTAACGACCCATAAGTGATGTAGGCCACAAAGTTGCGATCTGGTTAGAATAATGTTTAATCAGAAAGCAAACTAATAGCGAAAGTAGTCGTATTTAGAGTTACCGTTACAATCGAGCGCATAGCCATTTGACACAGTTCGATCATTTACAGTCTCATCGCGAAATACAAGTCCAATACTCCACCTCGTTATCTACGGGAAAAGGTAAGAGTTTACACCAGACGGGCGGCTGCTCACCGATCAGAGACAACGTCCCGCGATACCACACTACGCGAAATTTTCTAGGTCGTTTCACTTTCTATCTACCTAAAGACCGACTGTCCGCTATCGCGTCTCAATCCGAATTGTCCCCTTTGGTGTCTAGACCAGAACTGTCCGCTTTCGCGTCTCCACCAGCGCTGTCCCTCTGCCCGTCTCTGGCCGCGTCTCCCCCATGCCGAACATCTTCGCTCAAGTGACTAGTGCAGTTCCCTCCCCTGAGGCCGTCCATGTGATTGGCTACAGCTTATTCTACATTATTTTACACTTTAACATATTTAAATAATCAAAGCTTGACCACTTTCACATGCCAAATAAAGTACAAATAATATCCATTACATAATAAACGCTAAATTCTTTTACATAAAACTAATACAATTTCCTTCTTAATTTTGAATGTCACTGCCAGTAACCTTGACCCATGTTCTTTCTGATAAATAAATAAAGAACAAAAATAACTATTATATACTAAACTTTACAACTAATATTCTATTACCTAATGGTTCCACAAGGTGTCATGCTGTCATCGTTCAGTGTGTATTGTGCGGAGGAAATGATGATCTGATGCTTAACTGAAAATACTGATAGTTTAAATCAACTGTATCTTTTAAACAAATAAAGTTACAGGGTTGGTATTTACAAAATTTGTCATTTTAATGATGCGCTTTTATGTGAAATGTCGATCTTTAAGATCGACCAAAGCGTTCAGAATTTAGCATTCAGGTCTTTGTTACAAATCTTATTAATTTCACTTTAACCGTAAATCCTAAGCTATTATATATGATCAATATTCAAGTTTTATTGGGGCTACCATGAAAATTTAAGAAAGATGGTAGATTAAAATCACTGTGGCTTCATTCCCTGAGTTACTACAGACTTAAATAGTTTTTATGAATGTTTCCCTTTATGGTCTATCTTAGGTCCGCCATATTTAACACTGCTACGCCTCCCTGGGCACAAACAACTCCACCGGGGTTTCCCTATGATTTAGGTTCTCGTTTGTCTCACTTACACACTACAGGGCTTATACCTGAACAGTATGGCCCCATTCAGCACAATAGACGCCTGTGAATTTCCCTATCTCATGGCGAATCTGCAGTCTTTGTGGCACACGGTCCTGGACGACAGGATTCATTTCACAATTCCTGGAAGGCTGTCTCTTTCAGCCATATACTTAAATGAGAGCGAAATCCTCGTCAACTCACACAGAGAATGATTGCTCCGTTTGAAAGAGCAGAGGTGACGGGAGGTTTGTTGTGTTTGAAGCGATCAAGCACTTCCTTGATTGAGGCTTTGCTTTATTCCATCTTTCTCACCACCTGTTCCCTTCAATGTAGCAACTAAAACGATGGTGACTATGGAACGGTCCCTATGTTTAATAAGTAGAGGTGTGACGATTCATTTGGTTTGAAACGTCCACCAAAATTCCGTGCTTGTTTTCGCACGTTCCTTTCTCTGTCTCCATTCTACGTTAATTTTCAAACAACCATACAATCATTCAATGACTGTCATTCAAGAAACACAGAATAAAGGAGATAAATAACTGGAATAAATGAAATAAAAAATTTAAAAAAAATATTTAGCTTGGTTCGGTCTTTTCCCCAGAGTATTTAATGTCTATTCCTGTACCCTTCACTTTCTTGTGATACGGTCATTGATTCTAATGTTTTATCCGTTGTTCTTCCGTTTTTAGTGCTAAGTTCACAGTACAATTGTCTGATTCAATTATATGGTTAATTATTTTATTTCCAATTAGCTGCCCACGCTAGACTACATGTTGCAGCTCGACTACAAATTTACCACAGTTCATGTGAGGCTTTTTGGTTATTTTCTTGGAAGTTGTTGTTTTCGCTACTCATAGGGTATATGGGTTTTATATTGTAAATATGTCTTGTAAGCTTTCCATTTTCTTCTGGTGCTTGTTTTATTTCTGTGTTTTGTATTCTCAATCCCTTTATACATCATACCTTTCTCTTCTTTCCTAAACTTTCATTTGCGGCTTTATACAGTAGATTGCATGTATTATATTTTCTGTTCTTATGTCTTCATCTATTGGTTCCTCCGTCGGGCATTTAATAAGCATGTAATCTACATCAAGGTAGATATTCCGCAAGCCACCGTAGGGTGCCTGGCGGAGGGTACCCTGTACCGCTAGCAGTTTTCCTTTCCAGTTCCACTCGCAAACAGAGCGAAGGAAAAACGACTATTTATATGCTTCCATAGCGCCCCTAATTTCTCGTATCTTCTCTTAGTGGTCCTTACACACAATGTACGTTGGTGGCAGTGGAATAAATCGGCTTCAGATGCCTGTGCTCTAAATTTTCCTAATAGTATTTCCCAAAAAGAACGCCACCTTCCCTCCAGGGATTCCCATTTGAGTTCCCAAAGCATCTCCACAGCACTTAGGTTCTGTTTGAACCCACCGGTAACAAATCTAGTATTCCTCCTTTGAATAGCTTCGATGTCTTCCTTCAATCCGAACGGGTACGGATCTCAGACACTCGAGCAGTACTCAAGAATAGGTCGCACCAGCGGCCTGTATGCGGTCTCCTGTACAGGTGAACCACTCTTCCTAAAAATTGTCCATCGAAGTCGACCATTTACATTCTCTACCCCTGTTTCACCTGCTCGTTCAACCTCAGATCGCATTGAAACGTTATGATCCGATATTTAAACGTCTTAACTATGTCAAACTGTACACTAGTAATACTGTATCGGAAAATTACGGGTTTGGTCTTCCTACCAATCCGCATTAACTTATGTTTTTTCACATTTAGGGCTAGCTGACATTCATCACACCAGCTGGAAATTTTGTCCAAGTTATCTCTCATCCTCCTACAGTCACTCAACTTCGATACCTTACTGTACAACAACTGCGGTTCTGTCACAGTTGCCTGGGGCACTCGTGACGATACCCTTGTCTCTGATGAACACTCGCCATCGAGGACATCATACCGGGTTTCTACTATTTGAGAAGTCTTCTAGTTACCCACGTAACTGTGATACTAATCCACATGCTCTTACATTCGGTAACTGCATTTCTTATATACTGGAGTAATCTGCGCTTTTTTCCAATAGCTTTAGACTTCGTGCTGGGCGAGAGATACACGGTGCAAGCTAGGTAAGGGACCAATTCCGTAGACTACTCTTTGTAAAATGGAACTAGGATTCCATCCGGACCTGGTGATTTATTTGCTTTCAAATCTTTCAGTTGTTTCTCTACGCCTGCTACACTTAATACTGTGTCGTCCATACGTTAGACTGTTCGATGGTCACATAACGGTACTTTTGTACGATTCTCCCGTGTGAACGATTTCTTGAATGTAAAATATAAAACTTCGGCTTTCGTTATGCTATCTTCGACTGCCACTCCAGACTGGCTAACAAGGAACCGAATGAAAGCCTAGACCTGCTTAGCGATTTTAAGTACATTTCAGAGATTTCCGTGTTTCAGCCAGATCCTGGTCCCATGAATAATATGACCGCGAGAACTTTCCTCGAGCGTAATAATTTTGGGAACTCTAATACGAATACTTCGACATTTTACTGTTAAAACGTGATAGTCGACGTGTCTTTATTCTGAACGCCGTGTGACTTCCTTGCTACATACCCACTGGCGAGTGTTCATCAGAGCACCTCAGACTACTGGCTAGCCTAAAAAACGCTCATGTGCACTCCACAGCTACTCTGCTACCGAAGTAGTTGATTCCTTTGTGTAGTACACCCCTGACTTATCAAGGTGAGTCCTAAAAATCCCCATACGATAACTCAGGTCTAGAAATCTGCAGCCAAGGCCGTCACATATTCGACGAAGCATTTGGTTGAGACACACCACAAGGCTCCAAACGAAAGGACTTCTATCAACTCTGGGACCGATGCTGCAAATTACGAGCTCTTCTTGCACACCACGCGCGAAGCCAGCAGTCTTTACCACCTCCGCCAGTCGCCCGTACAAACTGAGGATCGCCTCAGAACCCATACAACTGGCGTCGTGAGCCACAACATGCAGACGACTGCACCCTGCACGCTCTAACCACAAGCAAGGTCGCCTCCATGTCTCGGATGAGGGAGCTCGTCAGACATACCGCGAGTGCACATTGGCTTTCATGTCAGCCCTGAACCCTGTCTGCTTAAGGGGCATCATAACGCGCTTAACATTGGAGCTCCTAATAACTAGTAAAACCCTCCCACATGTGTGCCTGATCTGACTTTGCTAAAGGAGCGGCCACCTGTCCAATCAGAGGGTGAATGTGCGAGGCCAGGCGGCTAGTCTCCGCACTGGCACTGCACCTCGAGCGACGAGAACGCGATACCAACCGCCACTCACTCTGCTGTGAGGGTGCGGCCATATTTTCATGAAAAGTTATTAAACTTCGTTCTTGTAGGCGACACTTACATCTTCATATTCTTGTTTGTTATTTTGTTTTTCTCTTCTCCATTTTTTGATTACTCTTTTTTTAATTAAGAGAGAATAAATTAAATACGAGGGTTGGAACTTAAATAGTGGCAACTATTTATTCACAGCCGCTACAAAAGAGTTACATGTTTGCACCTGTTACTGTCTTTCAAAGTAGTCACCAGTGTTGTGTAGAACCCGTTGTCAGCGATTTGGAAGGCATAGTATACCTTTAGCAGAGTCCGTTCTGTTGATGGTGCGAATACAGCATTCTACTGCCTGTAGAATATCTGGAATAGTTCTGAGGCGAATGCCACGAAGTGGTTCCTTAATCTTCGGAATCAAATCAAGGTCACAAGGACGTAAGTCCGGGGAGTATAGTGGACCGTACAGTACTTCCCAGTTCCATCGACCGAACAGAGCAGCCACAGCTTATTATCCTAACGCCTTACCTTCCTCCACGGCAGACCGTCAATGCACAGTATTACTGCCCGTTTTTGGAGCATGACCTTTGACCAGCTTTGCCGAAGAAGCGGCGACACCTTCTGCGCAACCCACCCATCATTTTGCAGGACAATGCGCGGGCGCATACAGCGCAAGCTGTGGTTGCTCTATTCGGTGATGGGACTGGGAAGTACTGTACCATCCACCATACTCCTTGCGACTCTGGTTCGATTCCGAAGATGAAAGAACCACTTCGTGGCATTCTCTTCAGAACTGTTCCAGAGATTCGACAGGAAGTAGACCGCTCCATTCGCACCGTCAACAGACCAGCCTTTGTTAACGGTATAGTACGCTTTCCACATCGCTCGCAACGCTTTCTACACAACGCTGGTGACTACTTTGTAAATAAATAGTTGCCACTATTTACGTTCCAACTTTCGTAGCTGGGTAGGCTTCCGCGGCTCGTGTATTGGTGATTAAAATTCTTGTGTGTGCTTTAGAGCATTATTGTATAAAAAACTTCAGCTATAAACTTAAAGTTTCAAGCTGTACGTGGGATCTTCCAAACAACTTTTAAAAACAAAGTTACTAAGGAAACGAAAATGAAACTTTATGAAAGTAGTGGCCTTACCAAAAGTGTTTTATGGCATGAAAGCCTGGGGCCGGCTCAAAAGCAACTGGGGTGACACACAGTACAATCGGCAGTAATGAGACTTTTAAGGAGTGGTAAAGGATGTACAAGGATGGATAAGATACGAAATGAAGGTAGTAGGAAAGAATTAAATATAGAATCAGTAGATAATAAAATATTAAAAAATAAGTAGTGCTGAATCTATCACTTACGAAGAATGGAAATACTTAGATGCCGAGGAGAACAGATAGAGAATCACTAGGGACGTGCTAGAGACAACTGTGAAGCAGGAACGGGCAATACTGCCTAATCGATGAAGTGTAGAAGAAGAAAAAGAAAAAAAGAAGGAGGAGGACGAGAAAAGGCGAAGAAGAAAACTGTTTCGAGAAGAATCGTACGACTGGTTTGTGTGACTAGTTCTAGGCCACGTAAAATTTGATATCTGCTTCCTGTCAGCTTTTCGATCGTTACTGTTGTCATGTTCCAGTAGTTTCAGTTGCCGGTCTTGGTCTCTTACCATTAATGGGTCGTTGATATATAATTAAATCTACCAGAAAAAAATTATGTAGTTACAAGTAACGGTAATATAATCCTGGGAGACAAATAAGGTTAGGTTAAATATCTATCCATAGTACAACTACAATGAAGAATGAGAGCACTGTGTCTCTACTTCTTACTTTACTGCTACTAAATGGAGTATGGAAGCAGTCACCGGTCAACATAGGCTCCGTTTAAGAGTAGTGCCTATCTCGAATCCCTATGAGAGAGCGGGAATTTACCCTGGCGTGCATGTTAACGGTGAGCTCCCGGACTAACTTCAAATGGTGAGCCATTTGGTGGTGGAACTTTCGGATGTGATTGCTCCGTGTAGCCACTTTGATTTTGGCTAGTCATTCTGTAAAGCACTTGGACTAGGGGCCTGGGGCCGGGTTACTTGGTACTGCAAGTCCATGTAACTGCGCCGTGTCCTGGTTCCGTTGCATTAGAAGTGCGGCCGTCCGCCCAGATAGCTGAGTGGGCAGCGTGACGGATTGCCGACCTACGGGCCCCTGGTTCGATTCCCGGCTGGGTCGGGGATTTTCTCCGCTCAGGAACTGGGTGTTGTGTTGTCTTCATCCTCATTTCATTCCCATCCGGCCCGCAGGTCGCCCAATGTAGCGTCGAATGTAAAAGACCTGCACTAAAGCGGTCGGACCTGTCACGTAATGGGCCTACTGGCCAATGACGCCAAACGCTCATTTCCACTAGTGTGGCCGATATTTGACGATTCCTTTTTTGCTACTATTGTTAATACGTTAAGTTACCAGTTTTATGAATCAATGATTATTCTCTGTATAAAACTTGACCTGTCAATTTAAATTGGAATTGCCGACTTCTTTCTTGTTGGCACCAACGATTTTGCGGCGTCAGACCGTGCTTTGGTATTTTAGGTTGTGTGCGGATTGTCTGGTCATTATCACCCTGAGCTAGTTGTGGTTTATAAATTTATCAAGTGAAATTTCACGTCTTTGGAGACTGTGTAATGAACTATTGCTCTAATAGTAACTGCGGTTGTCACACTATAACGTTTGACATCTCTTCCTGCATTTGGCGCTACCCACTGCTTGGCTCTTGGTTTTAGTATTTTAGTGAACTGTGTATTAATATTGGGTTTGTGTGTTATTGGTGTGAGCAGGACATCCTGCCTGTTGTCGTCACTTGAGCTCGCGAGCACGGAATTCAGACGCGCCACCGACGTGAAAGCCAAACGTCGAGAATGTGCTGATTGCTGCGTACATCTTTCATGCTATCACAACATCATATTGCCTAATGTTTCCCATAATATTTAATTCACGTATTTATGAGATCCTGCTATATGATTTTTTTGGAACCTAATGGCATTTACAAATTGTTATTTTTCATATTCACGATGTCTGATAATTGACAAGTGAGCTCAAATATATAGTTATGCTAAAGTTATATTTGCGTACAGTAATTATCTACGAGTTTAAAGTTTGTATCATTTTTTGAATTATTCTCATAGCTTTTAGACAATTTGCAAATAATAATTAATCATTGTGATGTCATCAGTGCTCTGTTTAATTGACGTGGTGACATTTTTTTATCATCAAATGGGTTCATCTTTCCACTCCAGCAGCCCATGTGCTCTGCTTACCAATCCTATACTTTATCACATATCTGCCGTAGAGAAACAACTGAAAAATTTGAAAGCAAATAAATCACCAGGTTTGGATGGAACACTGGTTCGATTTTACAAAAAGTAATCTACGGAACTGGTCCCTTACCTAGCTTGCACCGTGAATCTCTCGCCCAGCATGAGGGCCCAAGCGACTGGCAAAAAACGCAGATGACTCCAGTATATCGGAAAGGCCGTTACCGAAGGTACGAGCCTGTGGAACAAATACGTGGGTGACTCGAAGATTCTCAAATAGTAGAAAGCCAGCATGTTGTTCTCGTTGGCAAGTGTTCATCAGAGACAAGGGTATCGTCACGACTGCCCCAGACAATTGTTGTGATACAACTGCAGCTGTTCTCTGTATACATAAATGATTTGGCTGACAGGGTGGGCAACAATCTACGGTTGTTTGCTGATGATGCAGCGGTGTACCGAAAGGTGTCGAAGTTGAGTGTCTGTGAGAAGAAGCAAGACGACTTGGACAAAATTTCCAGTTGGTGTGATGAATGTCAGGTAGCCCTAAATATGGAAAAACGTTAGTTAATTCGAATGAGTAGGAAGACCAAACTCGTAATGTTCAGATACAGTATGACTAGTGTCCAGTTTGACACAACCAAGACGTTTAAATATCGGAATATAACGTTTCAATGCGATATGAAGTGGAACGAGCATGTAAAATCAGCGGTAGCGAAGGTAAATGGTCGACTTCGGTTCACTGGGAGAATTTTATGAAAGAGTGGTTCACCTGTAAAGGAGGCCTCATACAGGCCGCTGGTGTGACCTACTCTTGAGCACTGGTCGAGTGTTTTAGATCCGTGCCATGTCGGATTGAAGGAAGACTTCGAAGCAATTCAGAGGAGGGCTGCTAGATTTGTCACCGGTAGGTTCGAGCTAAACGTAAGTGTTATGGAGATGCTTCGGGAACTGAAATGAGAATCACCGGGGGAAATGTGGAGTTCTTTTAGGGAAACACTACTAAGAAAATTTAGACATTAGGAATTTGAAATCGAACGATTCCACTGCCGCCAACGTACATTGTGTGTAAAGACCTCGAAGAGAAGATACGAGAAATTAGGGCTGTGATGGAAGCATATAGATAGTCGTTTTTTCCTCGCCCTGTTTGCTCGTGGAACAGGAACGGAAAACTACTAGGGTACCGGGTACCCTCCGTCACGTACCGTACAGTGGCTTGCGGAATATCTATGTAGATGTAGATTATATGCTTATAAAATAACTAACGTAAAAATCAACAGATGAAGGCCTAATAATGGAAAATAAAATACAAGCAATCTATAAAACTGCACATTAAGTTTTACGAAAGAAGAGGAAGATATGATGTGTAAAGGGTTTTGGAATACAAAACACAGAAATAAAATAAGCAACTGAAGAAAACTAAAAGCCTACAAGACATATTTACAAAATAAGAAATACATATCCTATGAGTAACGAAAACAAAAATTCCAAGAAAATAACCATAAAGGCTCACTGGAACTATGTTAATTTATAGTCGAGGTACAGCGTGATGTCTACGGGGGACAGCTAATTGGAAATAAAGTAATTAACCACATAAATGAATCAGGAAAAGATACTGTGAAATTAGACCTAAAAACGGAAAACTATCGGATGAGACATTACAATCAATGACGGCTTAACAAGAAAGTGATGGGAACAGAAATAGCCACTAAATCCTCTGGAGAAAGGGCGCACCAAGCTAAATATTTTATTCTAAATTTTTTTTATGTCATTTATTCCTAAAGATGGCGATATTCATCTCCTTTATTCTTTGTTCCATGAGTGACAGTCGTTGAATGATGGTGTAGGTGTTTGAAAATTAATGAAGCATGAAGAGAGAGAAGGGAATGCGCGAAAACAGGCACGGAATTTCGGTGTGAGTTTCAAACCAAATGAATCGTCAGACCTCTACTTATTACACAGAGGGACCGTTCCATAGTCACCGTCGTTTTAGATACGACAGCGAAACTAACAGGTGGCGAGAAAGCTGTAATAAAACAAAGACTCAAGCAAGAAAGTAGTTGCTCATTTCAAACACAATGAACCTCCCCCACCTCTACTTTTTTAAACGGAGGAACCATTCTCTGATCAAAACAGTATTAGACACTACAGGGAAAGAAACAGGTAATAAAAACTACAGAGAAAACCCAACTTCAAGGGAGAGAATGGTTGGACATTACAAAACTAACGGATGTGTTCGAACATTATGAATTACCTTTAAGGAAACGATTTACTGACAAATAGCCGACACGGATTAAGAAAATATCGTTCTTATGAAACACAACTAGCTCTTTATACTCACGAATTAGTGAATACCACCGACACGGGATGTCAAATTCCTTTCTTATTTTTAGATTTCCAGAAGGCTTTTGACATCGTTCTTCACAGTGACTTCTAATCATATACGAGCCAACGGTATGTGAATTAATTTTTGATTTCCTATCTGAAAGGCACATTTCTTAATAACTGATGGCAATTCATCAAGTAAAACTGAAGTAATATACGGCGTTTTCCAAGTAAGTGTTATAGGCCCTCTGCTGTTTGTGACCTACATAAACGATTTAGGAGACAATCTTAGCAGCCCCCTCAGATTATTTGCAGAAGATGCTGTCATTTAGCTTCTTCTAAAGTCTTCAGATGTTCAAAACGAATTGTAAAATTATTTAGAAAAGATACCTGTATGGTGGAAAAGTGGAAATTGACTCTAAATAATTATAAGTGTAAATCATACACATAAGTGCTAAGAGGAATTTTCTAAGTTTCGATTACACGATAAACCACACAAAGCTAACGGCTGTAAATTCAACTAATCATTTAGAATTCACAATTATGAACAACTTAAATTGAAAAGATCAGGTAGATCATATGGGAAAAGCATACCAAAGACTGCGGTTAACTGGCAACAGGTCTACTGAAGAGACTGCTTACACTACGCTTGTCTAGGTACTACAGTCTGGAACCGCGCGACCGCTGCGGTTGCAGGTTCGAAAGCTCTCTCGGGCATGGATGTATGTGATGTCCTTAGGTTAGTTAGGTTTAAGTAGTTCTAAGTTCTAGGGGGCTGATGACCTCAGAAGGTAAGTCCCATAGTGCTCAGAGCCATTTGAATCATTTTGAACTACGCTTGTCTGCCCTTTTCTGGAGTATTGCTGTACTGTGTAGGATTCAGATCAGATGAGATTAACGGAGGACATAGAAAGAGCTCAAAGAATCGCGAAATAGGAGAGAGAGTGCCAGTAACCGACACACTTATGAAAGTGGCACTCATTAAAACAAAGACATTTTTCGCTGCGCAGGACCTTCTCATGAAATGTAAATCACCAACATTCTGCTCAGAGTCAGAAAATACTTTGTTGGCGCCTACCTACATTGGGATAAATGATCACCATAATGAAATAAGAGAAATCAGAGTTCGCACGGAAATATTTAAGTGTTCTTTTTTTGCGAACTTTTCGAAAATGTAACGGTAGAGAGGTAGCTTGAAGGTGGTTCCATGAACTCTTCATCAGGTACTTAGTAGTGAATTTCAGAGTAATCGTGTAGATGTATATGCCTAATCTGTTCCCCTTCCATTTTTTTTTAACGGAAGCATCGTTCCCCGGACAGCGTAGTGGTAGATACGACAGAGGGGAGAGACTCACACAAGAGTGAGAAGGTTAGAACAGGAGCAAATGATTTTAGTTCGTCATTTGTAAATTCCAAGAATGTCTCCGTCCATTCTTCAGGACAAAGGAGTCCTGGCTAGCAATGGTGATTTCGAGACACTTTTTTCTGAATTGGGTAAGTTAGTGGACGTGCCAGCATTTCTGTCTGGTTTTGAGAGATAGGTATCAGAATGTGTTAGTTTTGTGATTCATCGTTTCCAATTGCGTTTACCTTAATTCAGTTATAATAGGGGCAGCTTTTGTGTTATTGTCACGCTTCACAGTGGTTTCTAGATTTGACAAAAGGTTCGTAAACTCTCAGTTGCGCGTTAGGCAGTGCTACTGCTCTAACCTGAAACCAGTACTTTACAGTTGTGAACGTTAATTAAAGACATGCTTTCCACGTGTGTCTGTAAGGAATGCAATTATGTAATATTTATCCTTTATTACTAAAGGTTACTTCAGATCCTCTACAAATGAGTGCATCTTTGAATCTTAAACTGTTGCCTATTAGGGGACCTCTTGTAAAATCCTACTTTTGATTCCTAAACACTCACGTTGAACCAATTAGCTTTGTCTTGAGAAATAAAAGTTTGTCATTGCAAATTATGGAACCACGTCCCCATTTATGCAAAGAGAACCCCGACGTTACCGAGACTTCCGCAACACCATACCTTGAATGATAAGAAGATGTAACAGAAACCTTTCAGTGTTGCATGACGTCGGAATTAAATTATATAGGCCGTATCAGAACACTATAAGCGCTCCCCCCAGCTCACTTTTCAACCTCTATTTGCTAATAAGTTGCTATTCCGTTAGGCAATACTACGTCATTGTTTACAGGGCCATAATTTAATTGCTTCATCCTAATTACTAAAACAACAGGCAAGGAAGCTGACGCGAGGGAGTAAAGTAAAAGAAGGAAAGATAGTTTATGAGTTTAGGAACCTTCATACTAGCGGTCTTCTGCCAAGATAACAAACACAGAACAATTAGGCTACACCGAGAAACAAATTTGTCCGATCTGTAAAAGATAGATGTGGGCCATAACACAGTAGAGATAGAGAAGCCTCGAGCTACCGACATGGGTTTATACGCAGGTGCGATTTCCAACAGGATCGGCAGCATTATTGCGAACCCTCAGATGTGATGAATATTCAGCCCACCAGCCAAATTTAAATCACTCCTGAAGAACGTGAAACACAATTTACGTCTGTGCTAGTCGGGAGTGTACTAGACCTCCTGCCACAGCGGCCTGTCGAATTGTAGCAACCGTTGAAAAACACAGCAGTTTGGTGGTCACCGATATTGGCTCAGATCGGAACTTACCACGAATTTTGTCCGCCAACTTCTAGGATTCGTGAAATAATCCGCTTAAATTTAAACAGAAGTTACAGCTAGAGATTTTATGTAAAATTTGCTAATGATACCTACAATAATGCGTCAAAACATTATGTACACCTAATTAACATCGAGTTGGTCCACTTTTGAAAAAAAGTATAGTGGCGATTCTGTATGGCATGAATTCGATAAATTCTTGGTAGTGTCCTCCGGAAGGTATGGTATGTGATCAAAAGCTTCCGGACACCAGGCTGAAAATGACTTACAACTTCGTGGCACCGTCCATCGCTAACGCTGGAATTCAGTTGGTGTTGGCCCACCCTTAGCCTTGATGACAGCTTCCACTCATGCAGGCATACGTTCAATCAGGGGCTGTAAGGTTTCTTGGGGAACGGCAGCCCAATCTTCACGGAGTGCTGTTTTTAGGAGAGGTATCGATGTCGGTCGGTGAGGCCTGGCACGAAGTCGGCATTCCAAAACATCCCAAAGGTGTTCTATAGGATTCAGCTCAGGACGCTGTGCGGGCCAGTGCTTGGTGTTATTGTCGTGTAACCACTTCGCCACAGGCCGTGCATTATGAACAGGTTTTCGATCGTGTTGAAAGATGCAATTGCCATTCCTGAATTGGTCTTCAACAGTGGGAAGCAAGAAGGTGCTTAAACCATCAATGTAGGTCTGTGGTGTGATAGCGCCACGCAAAACAACAACAGGCGCAAGCCCCCTCCATGAAAAACACGATCACGCCGTAACACCACCTCCTCCGCATTTTACTGTTGGCACTACACACGCTGGCATATGACGTTCACCGGGCATTCGCGATACCAACACTCTGCCATCGGATCGCCACTCTGTGTACCGTGATTCGTCACTCCACACAACGTTTTTCCACTTCTCAGTCGTTCAATGTTAACGCTCCTTACACCAAGCGAGGCGCCGTTTGGCATTTATAGGCGTCATGTGTGGCTTATGAGGAGCCGCTCGATCATGAAATCCAAGTTTTCTCACCTCCCGCCTAACTGTCATAGTACTTGCAGTGGATCCTGAGGCAGTTTGGAATTCCTGTGTGATGGTCTGGATAGATGTCTGCCTATTACGCATTTCAACCCTCGTCAACTGTCGGCGGTCTCTGTCAGTCAACAGACGAGGTCAGCCTTTACCCTTTTGTGCTGTACGTGTCCCTTCAGGTTTCCATAACACTATCACATCGGAAACAGTGGTCCTAGAGATGTTTAGGAGCGTTGAAATCTCGCGTACAGACGTATGACACAAGTGACACCCAATCACCTGACCACGTTCAAAGTCCATGAGTTCCGCGGAGTGCCCCACTCTGCCCTCTCACTAAAGGCTACTGAGGTAGCTGATATGGAGAACCTGGAAGTAGATGGCAGCACAATGCACCTAATATGAAAAACTTATTTTTTTTTTGGGGGGGGGGGGGGGAGGGGGGGAGTGTCCAATACTTCTGATCACATACTGTATGTGGCCCAGGTGCCTATGCGCAGATAATTCAGTTCCCCGTAAATTGCGTGCCAGTGGTTTTTGGGTGCGGAGTTGACGCCCTGTTTCGTGCTTTGTGACGTGAACAGCTATCCCGCTCGAAGATGTAATCGCCTTCGGGGAAGACATCAACAATGAAGAGATGCAAGTGATCCCCAATAAATTTCACGTAATTCACAGATTTTCGATTATGACCACACTTCCCCGTGGAGACCCAGGTGAATGTCCCGCGTAGCGGTGAATATTTCCAGTAGCCTTTCGCCGGGCACGTTCATCGACCTGACCTAGTAAGATACGTGATTCATCCGTATAAGCTACGCGTTTTATTTATCCACTGTCCAATACCGATGATCCTGAAACTACTAAATCTTAGTTCGCGACGTCTTTCGGTCAACATGAGAACTCGCAGGGATCATTTACTGAGAAGCTCGTTGTTCAACAGTATTCTCCGGATTGTATTCACCGAAATACTTGCGCCTTCACCAGTATTGTACTCAGTCAGCAGATCTGCCAAAGATCGTCGCCTAACTTGCTGTAAAGAATGGAAAAGTCCCCATTCTTCATGTTTTTTGATGAGGCGTGAATGTCCAACACCTTGTCACCTATTCCTGGGTTCACTGCCCCTCAACTGTTTTACACAGCACAGCACACGAACAGATGATCAGCTTGGCTGTTTCCCGATGTTCGATCCTAGGCAGCAGGTCAGAATAATCCACCCCTTGTGACAGTCGCTTACGTTAGTGGATTTACCCGTTTACAGTTCGCATCTTTGCTAGCATGATTCCTCGTTTGTGTCTGCTCTCCGTATTTTACCATCTGTACCGGGTAAGCGTCAATATCACGAGGCGGCTTGAGTTTCACTTTGGGTAGTGATCACAATGTTTTGGCTCATCAGTAGTTGCCTCTTGTGGACAGAGACCGGAATATTTGAGAAAAAAAAAAAAAAACATGAAGCGTACGTTGCTTAAATGTAGTAGCAGTAATAATCTCAAAACAAATGACTGCCGCCACCATAATCGCGCAAGAGGAAGTATGTACAACGTATGAACATAATCGTTGACATTCACACACTTATCAAGCGTCTTCTATGTTTGTTACCAAGCAATGATGGGTACAGGTAGTATACATTCACTAAATAATGAAGAAATCATAGAGCTGATGACACATTAAAAAGTTATGTGCCTTTTATTATTAATCTAAGCCAATGTGTTTGAAAACACTGTACGCAATAACAGAATACACAAAGTTCAGGCAAATGATTCAGCTTCGAAATTAGACTAAGTTGGAAATCAAAACGGGAAGTGTGCCACACGTGCCTCGTAGGAAGAGGAAACCATTCCTGTGGCCCAGCATCTGTCTATGGGTCTTGGAAGTGGACACTGTGCTGGACTGTATCCGAACCTGAAGAATGTTGCCACTCTGACATGTCTGCAATCCTGCAGTGATAAACAGCTGGGCGAATTCCCAGTCGTCCTAGTGGCAGGCGTTAGAGTCCAAGGGAGGTAGCGTAGCGCAACGTTCTCACATTCAGGAGCCGAGTTTCAGATCTCAATCAGTCCATACAGAAGTTGTTCCGTTAAAGAAGATATGAAAGCATTTGCAATGGTGACAACACCAGTGTCATTCTTGGTGATCGTAAATCTCATCCAGTAAACAGCAGTCAGGGGAATGGGTCTTAGATCAACGAATTCGCTTGCTGGATTGCAAAATACCGTGGCGACGGCCTAATGAAATTCTGGATGGCAGTAGCAAGCAGTCAGGAGCACACGGTGCATATATCGGAAGATCGCAATACTGAAAAAGTCTAGAGCAGCAGTACCCAACTTTTCTTAGACCATTACACCTGAGTGCAATCAGACATTTGCTAATACCCCGCCCTTCCCCTTCCCCTGCAATCTATTGCCTCTCCCCCCCCCCCCTCCTGCTGATGATTACCAAATTAAGCACCTAATTAAACTTTTGTTTTTAATATTATGGAAGATGAATGATATTTAGTGCGTGTGTATGTGTCTGGGAGTGTGTGTGTGTGTGTGTGTGTGTGTGTGTGTGTGTGTGTGTGTGTGTGTGTGTGTCTGTCTGTCTGTCTGAGTGTATGTATGTCTGTGTGTGTGTTAGAATAAACGACGAAGAAATTCGTGGGGCATCGCTAGTGCTAACCACAATTCCTTCTCAGAAAGGAAAGCTAGCTATCCACATTAAGGATACACACTTCTTACAAAACATGCTTCCCTTGCATTTCTCTTCTCCACTGCGGTACTTGCTTCGTTTGCACGCTGCAACCCTATTTAAAATCAAACTTGTTCAGATGCATGCACTATACTTACTGTTTGTAAATCACTTCATTGCTCCCTCCTTACTTCTGAAATGGCAGAAATTGGACGACTTCAGGCTGTTAATACTTTATGTCGAACCAGCCTAATAATAATAATAACAATAAAACTGTGTGCAGCCTTATAGTAACCCTTACGCAGTACTATTGTGTCGTGCTGTCAGTTAATTCATTTATCTGCTTCGAAGCAAGTAATGAAGCCATTTCTGGGCTACTGCAGGAACTATCTACAACTTAGGGTAGACATTTTATTAAGACATTTAGTATTTGTTACATATATGTCTCACTTTTATCATCAGTGATGTACGGGACAAAGCACAACCTATATGTATAGAGGGTGGACTACGTAAGGAACCTATCTCCACTGCATTAATGCTACTACTTTATAAAATATAAGCATGGATAACTTCTGCAATCAGTGTTAGTGTCTTACAAACTATAATGATCTTTAGAACATAATTTAGTTTGGTGACTGAAAAAGAGTCTAAGCTCTTAGTTTTTACTCCTCAGAAAATTTCATTTTACCCCTCAGGGTGAAATCAGTGTCAAGTTAGGTAATCACTAATCTAGACGATGCTTCCATTTGACGATGACGATGAGGATGGTGATAATGATGATGGTGATAATGGAGACAATTATGCTGAAAAGTCGTCGTAAGACACTGGTGCAGTTTGCAGTACTGTACATTTGCAATGTTTCAGTGCTGCTAGTAGAATCAAATATTAATTAAAAATACGGTACCTTACCTGCATCATGATATTTCAACTGATCTTGTAGTAAGTAGTAGAGTCTGTAGCTGTACATGAGAGGAGGTGATCCTAATTCACATCTGCCGAGTTGGTTTGTTAAAAAGGCCTAATGTCCTTCTTTCTGCTATGCCTGTCCCTCTGAACTAGTAGTCCGAGAAAAATGCTCGCGAATAACGGAACCCTTTCTACTTTTTTATAGAATCCTGCATTTTGTATTCCTCGTTCTATTATTTTTACTCGTAGTGCTCGTCCTTCTTAATTCTATGTGGATGCTAGGTAAAATATGGCAAACACCAGTTTGACTTGTTGACTTCCTTCAAATGGTTCAAATGGCTCTGAGCACTATGGGACTTAACATCTGTCATTAGTCCCCTAGAACCTAGAACTAATTAAACCTAACTAACCTAAGGACATTACACACATCCATGCCCGAGGCAGGATTCGAACCTGCGACTGACTTCCTTCCACGCGGAACTCTCTCTCTCTCTCTCTCTCTCTCTCTGCGCTGAAAGAAAAAGGGGCTCGATTCTCGACGGGATACCAAGTGTTATCTTTTACGAACCACAATGGAGCACCTGATGTGAGTCGTAAAATACTTATGGAGAGAACATAGGTTGTAAAGTTTTATAGCGCCACGTGCCACCATCCCCCTACACTCAAACACCGGTATGACGGGATGGAACAAAGTTCTACTACCTCTGAGAGAACGAAGAATACAAGTGAATGAAATACAGGGTGATTCAAAAAGAATACCACAACTTTAGGAATTTAAAACTCTGCAACGACAAAAGGCAGAGCTAAGCACTATCTGTCGGCGAATTAAGGGAGCTATAAAGTTTCATTTAGTTGTACATTTGTTCGCTTGAGGCGCTGTTGAATAGGCGTCAGTGTCAGTTGATGCTAAGATGGCGACTGCTCAACAGAAAGCTTTTTGTGTTATTGAGTACGGCAGAGGTGAATCGACGACAGTTGTTCAGCGTGCATTTCGAACGAAGTATGGTGTTAAACCTCCTGATAGGTGGTGTATTAAAAGTTGGTATAAACAATTTACAGAGAATGGGTGTTTGTGCAAAGGGAAAAGTTCTGGACGGCCGAGAACGAGTGATGAAAATGTAGCACGCATCCAGCAAGCATTTGTTCGCAGCCCAGGAAAATCGACTCGCAGAGCTAGCAGAGAGCTGCAAATTCCACAATCAACTGTATGGAGAGTCCTACGAAAAAGGTTAGTTATGAAACCTTATCGTCTGAAATTGGTTCAAGCACTGTCGGCAGCTGATAAGATTAAAAGAATCGATTTCTGTGATTTTATCCTTGCTCAAATGGAAACAGATGAATCTTTCGTTTCAAAGATTGTGTTTAGTGATGAAGCAACTTTCCACACTAACGGGAAAGTCAACCGTCACAATGTCTGTATATGGGGCACTGAGAATCCGCGGGAAACAACTCAGTATGAACGTGATTCGCCTAAGGTGAACGTTTTCTGTCCCATTTCAGCCAATAAAGTTTTTGGTCCCTTTTTCTTCGAAGGTGCTACTGTAACTGGACTACAGTATCTGGAGATGTTAGAGAATTGGCTGTTCCCTCAGCTCGAACAAGAAGCACAACAATTCATATTTCAGCAGGATGGAGCGCCACCACATTGGCACTTATCTGTCCATAACTACCTGAACGTCAAGTACCCGAGGCGATGGATCGGCCGCCAGGCAGCCCGTGACAGAGCACTTCATCACTGGCCTCCAAGAAGCCCTGATCTTACCCCCTGCGATTTTTTCTTATGGGGGTATGTTAAGGATATGGTGTTTCGGCCACCTCTCCCAGCCACCATTGATGATTTGAAACGAGAAATAACAGCAGCTATCCAAACTGTTACGCCTGATATGCTACAGAGAGTGTGGAACGAGTTGGAGTATCGGGTTGATATTGCTCGTGTGTCTGGAGGGGGCCATATTGAACATCTCTGAACTTGTTTTTGAGTGAAAAAAAACCTTTTTAAATACTCTTTGTAATGATGTATAACAGAAGGTTATATTATGTTTCTTTCATTAAATACACATTTTTAAAGTTGTGGTATTCTTTTTGAATCACCCTGTATATTTAAAACGATATGCGTAATGCGTTCAAGCAGTTGCTATTGGCAGCCATCTGAAGCAAGAATAGAGTTTAGTAAATATTTGAACTAACAGAACTACACGAACGGAAGCTGCTCATACAGAATGTGACATCCATAGAAAATCCCTCAAAGCGTCAATGTAGTCACTGTACTCTAATCTACTAACATGATTTGTCGACTTAGCAATCTTGACTCACTTGCTGTCTGGGATCAATTTCACTTTGATAGAAATGCATGGTACTCGCTTGTCAGTATGACTAGCGAAACAACTTGACAGATTAAAACTGTGTGCCGGACCGGGCCTCGAACATGGCATCCTTGCTTTCGTGGGTAAGTGGTTTACCTACTGAACTACCCAAGCAAGATTCACGACCTGTGAAGTTTGGAAAGTAGGTGACGAGGTACTGGCGAAAGTAAAGCTATGAAGACAGGTCGTGAGTCATGCATGAGTAGCTCATTGGGTAAAACACGTACCTGCGGAAAGCAAAGGTCGCGGATTCGAGTCACAGTCCGACACACAGTTTCAATCGGTCAGGAAGTTTCATATCAGCGCACACTCAACAGCAGAGTAAAAAATTCATTCTGGACACTGACGAAGTGACGAAGCCCCCCCCTCCCCCCACCCACTCCACCAGTTCTCTAGGGTACCGTAAGTCTCAAAGTTAGATGAAAACAGATTTCCTAGACCAATTTTTTCCGAGTCTTTCAAGTACTTGCAGCACTGGATACACGGGTTCCCGTCAGATCCCCGAAGTTAAGCGTTGTCGGACGTGGCCGGTACTAGCATGGGTGACCATTCGGGCCGCCATGTGCTGTTGCCATTTTTCGGTGTGCACTCCGCCTCGTGATGCCAATTGAGGAGATACTCGACCGAATAGTAGCGGCTCCGGCCACAGAAAATCATCATAACGACCGGAAGAGTGGTGTGCTGACCATACGCCCCTCCTGTCGGCATCCACGGATGTGGATGGCACGGCGGTCGGATGGTCCCTATGGGCCACTTGTGGCCTGAAGACGGAGTGCAAGTATTGAGAACGACTTAACTAAATGACATTTATTTTATGTGCTATTTCATTTTTCTTTGAATGTACTTGAATCTTACATAGCATTCAATGTTAAATAGAGACTTTAATGTAGAACTGCTTATTGATACATAAATTAAAACATTATTTACCAAATCCCAAGTAGACCAAGACAGGCGACAAAAAGTGACAAACACCTAATAGTTAAAAGATCTAACAGATGAATGCACGTAATTGGAATCGATGATCATTGTCGAGTTCGTTCTGGCTACATGACGATCAGTATGCCTCTTAGAATTAAAGGCTCCAGAGAGAATGTTTTTGCATTAATGTTGGAGTGAAATCAAAACGGGTGTCTCACTGATGTTTCTTACATCTCTCCTCGACTGTTCTATTAGTTTGCCTCGCGTAAGGCTTATGATATTCTGGTAGTATGCGGTATACACCCGGCTTTCGGATATCTAGATCGTCTTTAACATTACAAAGAAGACTTCTTTATCGTAATTGACCGGAGTGAATTACACTGGACGCTATGTTTCGGTAGGAATATACCTATCTGTCACTATATTGGGTCAGTATAAGGCAGGTAAGCGGTTCTTGGTTTTTCTTTCTCTACCTCAACCTTTTTCTCAGGCAGTTTTGATTTGGACTGCAGTGCTTGTTAAATTTGAGGATCTGAGTAACCATTTCTTCGGAACGTTATGTAAAATGGCTGTTCCTGTCAAGGCGACGAATGTAAAGCTATTTATTCATTACTTCAGTTCTTTTGCAGCTATCGTAGTCGAGTAAGAGATCTTTACATAGAGTACTTGATTGTTACTAAATAAACTTGACCGTGTGCCTAATATGAACACTTGTGTCTTATGCTTTTGAAAGAATTTCTTCAAAGGGATTTTTAACTGATCCTTCCAAAAGGACTTTGACATCGTTCGTTACATGCAGCTTGTAATCAAATTGCTTGCTTACGGAATGTCGACTCAGTTATGTGACTAGATTCGTGGTTTCCTGCTAGAGAGGTCACAATTCGAAGTGAAACAGGAGTGATTTCTGAAGTTCCCCAAGGTAGTGTTTAGGCTCCCTGCTGTTCCATATAAACGATTTATGAGACTACCTGAGGAGCAGTCTCAGGTCATTTGCAGATGATGCTGTTCTTTACCGCCTATTAAAGTCATTAGAAGATCAAAACAAACTGCAAAACGATTTAAAAGTGTGTGGTCATCCACATGAGTGCTAAACGGAATTTCCCTTAAATCGTCAGCCTTCTGACAAGTTTGATGAGGTCTGACACCAATTCCTCTCCTGTGTCAACCTTTTCTTCTCAGAGTAGTACTTCCAACGTATTTTCTCAATCATATGCTATATGTATTCCAATCTCCGCCTTCGTCTAAATATTTTACCCTCTACAAGCCCAGATAGTACCATGGTAATTGTTCCCTGATGTCTTCACAGTTGCCCTATCACCCTGTCCCTTCTTCTTGTCAGTTTTTCCACATACTCCTTTACTTGTGGATTCTGCCAAGAACCTCCTCATCCCTTACCTTACCAGACCACTTAATTTTCAGCATGCTTCTAAATTGTATGCGTAAAACGGAATCAACAACTCAGTTAAAGACCTGGAATTATACTATTAGGAAACACATGTATAGGCGAAGTATATCGATTCTGCTACCTCGGAAATAAAATAAAGCAAGATGAACGATGCAAGGATAACATAATACAGAAGCAGACCAACAAAAGCAATTCTATAATACCTATTTTAAAAAAAAAACTGTTGGTACAAAATACAGGCATGAACTTTAGAAACAAGTTTCTGAAAGTGATGTTTGCCTGGCTGCGAATAATGGACTCTGGGAACACTAGAAAAAAAGAGAATCGATGCCTTTGAGAGTTGAGGTAACAGGACGTTACTAATCAAGTGAACCAATGAGAAATTTGGAGGTTCCCTTCAGAATAGACACAGAACGAGATGTGTCGAAAACACTGTAAGGTGGCAGAATAAATGAAGGTCAGACTCGCAAGTTACATGAGAGCTTTATACATGGCAATGGAAAAGTGAGTATGACACCAAACTTAATTTGGTGGTAATGAGCAAATTTTCTTATAAGTATGTAATGCAAAAAGGGATGACACTCAATCAACAGTAATTAACACCTGTTCCTGTAATGCATGTTTGAGTGGAAGGTGAAACAAGCAGTGAGAGGCGTTTTAGTTTGGAATTCAGAGGAACGAGCGCAGAGGCAAGGCCGCGATACAGGGGGTATCACAGAAACCACTTAAAGGGGTGTCCCAGGCGGAAAATCAACGAACGATCAGGTGACTCAGACGGGGAGAGCGAGTATAATTGACTATCTGAGGGAGGACAAGAAAGAAAGCGTTTAGAAAACTGCATTTCGGAATTCCAAAAGGATACGAAACAAAACCAGTGACGTATTTTGGATCACGTATCCAGCGAGTGGTACACACGTGAGAGAGTCAACGTACGTATGCATTTAGGCGTCTGTAACGGGCACAAAACGTCCGATTGGCGAAAACGGATAGAGCCAAAGTTTCGACGCAGTTTAATGGCAGGGACCTTGCGATGGTTAGAGCGAGTTTTCACAAAATAAGAGAAATGCTCCTATTGGTCGAAGAAAGCCATGGCGTGAAAAACGAAAGAACTCAGGTGGGGAGACAGCTCGGCTATGAGTAAGACAAGACGGAAATTTTGTGGACTGTTCCCTGAACTGGCGTCAAGTGCAGAATGGAGCGCATAATGCTCTGTACGATTCAGAGGAGTAATTTGTGTGAACACTGCATTCACGACGGCTAATATCCCGCTCGAAATTAGCTGTAGCACCGTTCAGCTCCAACCGTGGAGAACCAGGCAATTAGTTAATAGTCCTTGTGAGAACTGAGAGAGCATTATAATATGCACGCTGCTCCAAACATGCAAGTGTATATCGCCACATTCTAAGACTAGGGATGAGTACATGTTCTCTCGCATAACGAGAAACATAGGGAAAGCTTCTGCTGGAAAATTCAGCAAAGGTGTAATTAGTTTTATAGGAATTTCAGCGGAAGAGAGCGGCCTGGCAGACGACAGCTCATCGCAGCTTAAGGTAAATCCGCGTGCAGAGGTGTAAAACTGGTGGTCCACCAGCTTGCATCCACTGTAAACTCGCGCGACCTTGGGTAATCTTTCGCTCAATTTGTTACATAACAGTTAATATTTATTATTTTTGTGTTTAGGATTATTTCACTTTTTGATGTTGACGAGATGTGTTATCCTGACAATGGTTTTTTGCTGTCACATTGAAAACTGTGTAAAACCGTGCATTTTTGTGTTAATATTGCGACATTAAACATGTCATTTCAACTAACACAGTTGTCTTCAATCCTAGAATAAGGAAACCAAAAATATTGCACCTTACAACACTAACACGATGACGAATGGCACTGCAGGTGTTAAGACATCAGGTAATAGATTCATATTCTGGAGGTAACCATGAGGGGAAAGAATTGTCGGTAAGTCGAAGACTGGAAAACGTTTATGAGAAATCACTTACTACGGTGGCTGTTCGTGCTGCTCTTCTTTAGAGAGACTGGCGCAGGACATACACTGATGGAAATAAAAATCTCAGCACCAAGGAGGAGTTGTGAGTTATACACAAAAGTTGGTAGGCGTGTTCCTACATGTGACAAATTTTGTATGCCAGTAGCATAAGACTTTTGCTAGCAACACCACTATGAGGATGCATTCCATGTTTACTTTAAATACACGCTGTGATTGTCCTGAGCGTTAGTTACCTTTCAGACGGGACGTGCTGAATTGATGTTAATCCAGAATGTATTTAAGGCGACAAAGACGCCATTATCAATACCTCACTGAATTTAAATGAGGTGATGTAGCAGAGCTACGATAGGCTAGAATATCCTTCAGCGATTTTGCAGAAAGACGTGGCAGGAATTTAGTCACTGCATATGAGTGTTGGCAGCGATGGTCACGATAATGTACGGTGAAAACAAGCCGGGCTCCGTCGTGTTCAACCTATGGCTCTGGCACATCGTACTTCACCCGCAGCAGCAATTTGAGTAGCAGTTGGTACCACAGAGACAAAACAAACTGTTACAGATCGGTTACTTCCAGGACAGCTGCGAGCCAGGCGCCCTGTAGTATGCATTCCACTGACCCTAAACCACTACCATTTGCGACTTCAGTAGTGTCAAGCGGAAGGGCAAGGTGCAGATCTGATGAAAGCAGTTTCTGCCTCGGTGGCAGTGATAGACTTAAATTGGCTACAATAAGGTCAGTTAAGGGCCTGCAATCAAGCTTTCTGCGTGCTGTGAAACACTGGACTCGCAGCTGGAGTTATGGTCTAAGGTGCGATTTTTTATGGCAGTCGTTACCCCATGCACCCTGACTGCAGAAGTGAACACGGTCTGGTGTTTCGATCTATTTTGCTGCCATTCATAAACAGCATTTCAAGGGCTGCTTTCTAACATGATAAATTTCGTACACATACCTCTGTTGTAACCCAACATGCTCTAAAGATTGTCGATGTGTTGCCTTGGGCTGCTCGATCACCAGATCTGTCTCCAGTGCAACACGTATGGAACATAATCGGACGACAACTCACCAAGTGCAACAGGTATAGAACTCCATCCCACAAACTGACATACAGCACCTGTACAACACAATCCATGCACGCTTTCATGCTTGCAAGCAACATTCTGGCGCTTACACCGGTTATTAATGAACCAGCATTTCACATTGGCAATGGCTTATCTCGCTATTTCATTAAGCTGTGATCTTGCAGTGTTAATCACTTTCATATATTATCTAGAAAAATATATTCCAAGTTAATTATTTTTTGGTGTTGTGACTTTTTTGCCGTCATTGTATTACGCTACCTGTTACCTGTTATGTGAAAGTGTTAGAATACGTTCCTTGTTACAAATAGTTTGCTTAGAACGTGGTCAAAACTACGAAGGCTAGTCATTATTTTTTAGGGTCCAGTGCCTCAATCGGTAAAAACGGAACCGTTATAACATCAGTTTATTGTCTGTCTGCCTATCTGTTTGTCCGACTCTTAAAGACACTTATTCTCAGGTACGGCTGACGTATCAAGTTGAAACATATATAATATACTGATATTTACGGTCCCTTGGTAGTGTAAAAAAATTAATATTTTGTGTCAACGCAATCAAAAGATACTAGCATTTATGTGGTATATTTTGATACTCGCAAACCGACTCATCAAAACCTAGAATCATGAAATTTAGCAAGATGCAATTTTTTATAGCACAAATAAAGGAACAATCTGAAAATTGTTAATTTTTAATTATATCACAAGATTTTTTAAAAATTTTTCTGACTGTCTCGAAACCTTTTTGTCGGGAATTGATAGACGTATCTAGTTGAAATTTATGTCACGTACTAAAGTGTGAAATTTAACCTAAGTCATTATGTCACCTATTTCGATACTAGCAAACTCACTCATCAAACGTAGAGTAAATAAAAGGCCGTAACAAGGTTTTACAATGCAATCAGGGTGAAAAATCTGAAAATGCTCAATTTATAATCATATAACATGTAAAAACATTTTTGTCTGTCATTTATTTTCCGAGTGTCTGTCTGTCCATATATTAAGACCAATTTTCCTCACGAATGGGTAGAAGTATATCTTCCCCGTATCGATATCGACAACAGGGAAAAATCATCTAGATTCTCGATTCCAAGAAAGGATGAACCATGTGTATACGTAAATACGTTTGTGCAGAACTTTCGGTGCATGAGATCTGTTAGCCGTTATCCGTATTTTTTTCAATTATCACCTCAAAAACATCAAGCTGAGACCATGAAACTACATTAAGATGTTACTCCTTCTCTGCACATCGACATTTTTTCTTACGTGGGCCTTGGTTGCAGAAACCCACATTTTCGCTGTTCAGGACATGTTCTAAGTCGCAAATCTCCTCGTCCACCTTCTGGAAATGAATGCCGTGAAGTGGTTTCTTCACCTGAGGAAAGAGGCTCAAAATGGTTCAAATGGCTCTGACCACTATGGGACTTAACATCTATGGTCATCAGTCCCTAGAACTTAGAACTACTTAAACCTAACTAACCTAAGGACATCACGAGGTAGCGAAAATCCCTGACCCCGCCGGGAATCGAACCCGGGAACCCGGGCGTGGGAAGCGAGAACGCTACCGCACGACCACGAGCTGTGGACGAGAAAAGAGGAAGCGGACACAGTGTGACCCCATATCAGGAGAATACGGCCGTGGGGTGTGGAGTGATAAAACAATCTGATAGCTCACACGTGCTGCGTTATTGCCCTAAATTTGTTGCAACGTTGGTTCCCCTAAAGCCCAGAAAACGAACTGCCGTCCAGCACATCTCTTTACCTGTGGGCTGCTACATTATCTTTTTGGCTCTACTACCACCCTGCTATGGGACTGGGGTTTGGGGTTTAAGTATGTACCAGGAGTACAAGCAAGTACCTGTGAATAAACGTAAAACGTATTTAACTTAGCTTTTGTAGGTGATAATTAACTTGATTAACACCCTCGTAATTAGCTGCTGCCGCAAGTGCTAGTATGTACTTCTGCAGAATAGTCAAAAATATTTTCGGTTGGTTGACTTTAGGTTAAAAATCCACAGGTACACAATTTAAAGATTACTATTCTTTGGTTATCAAGTCATTAATTTAAGGAACAGTCAGCTCACTACTTTTTTAGTTTCGCAGATATGTATTCATTTTCAGTACAAGCCAACATAAGAAAGATGGTTCAATTTGAAATTAGTTACAAATAAGACGTAGCAGACAAAGTTTTAGTTCATTAAAGGGCTTACAAAGGACGCATGGCCTGTCTGAAGCGTCATGTATTACTACTCAAGAGGATATTTGCCTAATATTATTGTTGGCTAAACACCGTATACAGATCTATTTCTTGAAAAAAACATCAATTAATATCAGAAAAGAAATTTTATTTCTTTACCGGTGTCAGACACATACTGTCCTTCTTCAGAATGCTGTACACAAAAATATACCACAAATAAGCAGAAGTCAGATAAGAATATTAAAATTTAAGAACGATAAGTTTCAAAATTCAGAGATAAAAAATGGTAAATATTTATTACTATCACATTATTTGCGAGCGTCAAAAGTAAGCTGTATAAAGCATATTGCGCCATCCTAGAAAATACACAGACAATATCTAATGCAATAATTGACTCATTAATGCAAAAACAGTTCATAATTGCTTTCAAGTGTTCCATAGAGCGTGTACAAAAATGGTCGAAGGAAACCAAACAACAAGTTCTGATATCACGCCATAACTGAAGGTAATCAGTTAATGAGATGCATAACTTGATGTTGGTCTCAGAGCGAGGATAAAGATAAGATAAAATAACAAAACATAAAGTTACGTAACTGTAGTTGCAGATCAGCATCAACGAAAATGTACGTGCGCGTAAGCAGTGTAGTAAGTACTATATAAAAACCTAATGATCAATAAAATAAATTAATACAAACAATAAGTGGCGCTAAGGATGTGAAATTTGGGAACTAATCTCCGAAGCACCTGTAGTGCGGTCAGAGTGGCATGCAAGTAAGGGACCTTAAAACCCCATCTGCGGAGTACATTTTAAAGCGGGATCGTAGATACTTTGAATGTCAGATGCAAACCCTGGCTCGCTACTGACTACAACAAAATTCCGATTCTGCCTGCTGCCGCCCAGTGGCGTGACGTCACATGTTTTGAACACGCGAGCGCAGTTGGCCGTTATCGACAGCCGTCGTCTGCTATTGCTATCATCCCATAGTGGAAGACTGGTACACATCTTCTTCAGCAACTGAATCCAGATGTCATTCAATTCCATGTCCTTCTCCTTCCTACTGAAATTTCAGTCATGTTCTACAAGCCGTTGGCTCTCTGTAAAACCTTCCATGCTATCCACTTGTGACTGACATTGAGCAGAACCATAGTGAATAAATTTTCCTTTCCCTATTCACCAACATTTTTATGATACCTCGCTTTTGTTTTAGATGGTGGTTCGAATCCCGGCGTGGGTAACGGTCTGTGTGCGTGGATTTTCGGTAAACCGTGTAGCCCAAGCTACCATCTTCCGCCTCCTATCAGAATGAATGTGGTGGTCTCCTGGCTGCAAAGCATGTTCCTCAACAGCTGATCTGTGAGTCCCCCTTCTTCTGCAATGGCACGTGTGCTCTTCTAGTCGTTTTTTGAGCATTCTATTTGTGATACCCACACACACTTCCCCACAACTACATGGAATGCCATAAATTCCTGATTTTTTCAGCAGTTTGCAAGCACCCATGCCCGATTTTAAGTGACCTTGTACCTTCTGGGTGCTTTTTCAAGATTTTTTTTCCTGTACGGTTGTTAACGTCCTGAATGAAAGGCAGGAAAACTTTCGATTTCACCGGAGCTTGAGCACTACTATGATTTGTACGCGGTGGTCTTAACACTCTTTTCACCATTCTTGAGCAATGCTTTGGTGACATGTTTGAATGCTGCGCCAAGCTCTGGTTCGCTATTTTCCTTGCTCTATCCGCCAACGTTTTTATGATGCCTTGCTTTTGTAGTGGGTGGTGGTTCGATTCCTGGTGCGGGTAACGGTCTGTGTGCGTTGGTTTCCGGTAAACCGTGTGGCCTAAGCTACCAACCTTTTTCTTGAAATCTAACACATTAATTCGGCACATTTTATCAGTAAATTTAATTTTATAGTGGTACAGGGAGTGGACACATTAGGTAGTTTTGTGTGGTATCGCTGTTCACTATGGTTCCTCTCAGTGAAGTGTTGCACCAGTTGAACCAGATTTTTCCTCCCGTAGTTGCAGAACTGTTTAAATATTGCCTCAGAGCCTCGTATTTCAAATGTAAAGATGAGTTCTATGAACAGGCGGATGGTATCGCTATGGGGAGCTCCTTAATCCCGGTTATAGAAAACTTCTTTATGGAAAAATTAGAGGAGCAGGCACTGAAAACCGCAAGCAAGATACCGAATATTTGGTTGCAGTACGATGATGATATGTTTGTTTTGTGGGCGCATAGCAGGGAGTAACTGGATCGTTTTCAAGAAAATTTCAGCCTGGTGAGCCAGAGGATTCAGTTTACCATGGCGGATGAGGCAAGGGAAAGATTGAATTTTCTTGATGTCCTAGTTTTCAAGAAAGAAGATTTTAGCTTGGGCCACAGGGTTGCCGAAAACCCAAGCACACAGACTGTTATCTACAGCGGGATTCGAACCAAAATCCGAAACTAAAGCGAGGCATCATAAAAATGTTGACGGATAAAGCAAGGAAAATTTGCGAACCACAGCTGCTTGACGCAGGATTAAAACACCTCAGCATCATATTGCTCAACGAATTGTTATTCGTTCGCTGAGGTGTAAAGAGGGTACAAATCATACTGATGCTGAAGCTCCTGTGAAATCGAAAGTTTCTGCCATTCATTCAGGATGTAAACGAAAAATATCTGGAAGTTTGTTGTAAGCTTTTGTGGCACCAAACTGCTTAGGTCATCGGTCCCTAGGCTTAAACACTACTTAACCTAACTTAAACTAACTTACACTAAGGACAACACGCACACCCGTGCCCGAAGCCCGAAGGAAGACTCGAACCCCCGACGGGGGCATCAGTGCGAACCGTGTCAAGGCGCCCAAGGCCACGCGTCTACCCCGCGCTGCAGCCGTATAGAAAAAAGAGTAACATCGTGGTAATATAAAAACCATCCGGAAGATAAAAGATCACCTAAAATCGGGCAATGATGCTTTCCAACCGCTGGAAAAAGCAGAAATCTATAAGATTCCTTGTAGTTGTGGAGAGGTGTACGTAGGTACTACATAAAGACCAGAAGAGCACATGGGCAACTGCAGAAGAGGGGAGAATGACAGAGGAGCTGTTGCGGAACATGCTTTGCAGCCAGGAGACCACAACATTCATTTTGATAGGACTCAAGTAAGCCGCAAGCGGATACCACGAAAGGCTATGCAGGTAGGCGACAGAGATTGTAAAACATCCTTGGAATTTCAGTAGAAAGGAGGAGGGCAAGGAATTGAACGACGTCTGAATTCCGGTGCTGAAGAACCATGGGGTGATAGCAACAGCCGGCGACAACATCCAATTGTACTGGCCCATTCAAAACATGTGACGTCACGCCACTGGGCGGGAGAAGGAAGGAGCGGGATTTTGTTGAATCAGGAGGGAGCCAGGGTGTGAATCTGATATTCAAAGAAGCTAAGATCCCCCTTGAAAACGTCCTCCACAGTTAGGAACGAAACGTTGGGTTCTAATGTGAAATCCATTCTACCGCGGTATAATAGCGCGGAACCTTTTATTAATTGTGACTCCTCCGGCCGTGAAAGTCTACATTTTGCTGGTAGAGAACCTGTTGACAAAAACAACGTATGAAACTCATATTGGGGCTGGAACTTGCATCTTGGTTCAGTGCAGAGGCAGTTTAAAATCGGAGGCTAATATTAAATGTCAGAAAGTACGTACGGAGGAAAGGAAGACTGGGCAATGTATTATTCTATTGCAATGATGAAATAATGACCGTACATATGCTGATCTAAAATACAATTCGTGAAAGAACTGTAACTAGTGGCTTTGTACCAATTTTATGGTACCGTAAATTTTAAAATATATCACTGAACTGGTGCACAGAAGTGTTCAGCAGGAAACGCGGCCGCACATACAGCGCGTGATATGCACCAGGGAGGACCAGCAATAACGGGAGTAAGTGGAGAAATATATCCTTGTCAGTAGTCAAAATGAAGGATCAAAGGAAACGTGGGCACTTATATTACAGTACAATAACTAGTTCAGAAATGTATACGAAGTCGTAAATACTTTTCGTGAACTGAATGTAACTAGCGAATTGGTATTAATTGCACAAAATAACTTCATTAGGTTTCACTGCCTGACCCTTAATGTCTAAAAGTGTTTATTACCCTGAAACGTCTCGTACTTGTAACTGTAAAGTAGAGCATCTCTAACCTTAAGAATAAAATGTCTATAGGCTATTCAAAAATGGTTCAAATGGCTCTGAGCACTATGGGACTTAACATCTGAGGTTATCAGTCCCGTAGAACTTAGAACTACTTAAACCTAACTAACCTAAGGACAGCACACACATCCACGCACGAGGCAGGATTCAAACATGCGACCGTAACGGTCGCATGGTTCCAGACTGAAGCGCCTAGAACCGCTCGGCTACTGCGGCCGGCTGTAGGCTATTGTTTAGGTAGCTAAATGAATCACCACCTGTAAATTGTTAATGGCGTCGCTAACCACTCACAACTGAAAATGCTTCACTACTTGAAACTCTGTATGACAAACAACCTGTCACTATAATTATTCGTCTTATTAAGAAGCTGTGTAATAAAGATAATAAGAAACCTGTCTGTACGTAACGAATGTAACAAATGGCAAACGGTTGACTAATTGCAGCTGTCAGCAACTGTTTAAATGTCACCATTTAGTGCTAACTAACAGCGATTAAACGCAACATTATATGGCAAAGTTCTTTTTTTAGATTAATGGATTCATTATTGCATTGTATCTCTTCTTGCATTGTCTAGGATCACAGAAATATGCCGCAATCATCTTACTTTTAACTCTCTAAAATAATACAATGGTTATGTATACCATTTTTTATATTTACATTTTTTTAAAATTTTGGTCCTTAAATTTAAATGTTATTATCTAACTTCTACTTATATGTTAAATATTTTCTGTACAGCGTTCGGCAGAAGGGCACTAGGTGCCTGAAACCGGTAAAGGAATAAAACTTCTTTTGTGCAATTGGTTGCTCATATTTCAAGAAATAGAAATACAGTTGCTTGTAATGGAAAATGTACTAGACTCAGACCTAATAAATAGACCGGTTTTCAGTTTCTCATGCTGAATGCTAAAGTTTGTTATGTTTCATATCACTACTTATTATTACTTCATTCAACTAGGTTTTTCTAGAAGATATGCGTGTCACATATTAATAATAAAAATAACTTCTTCGTATCTAAAATTTAAGATACTAAAACATACACCCACTCACGGATCTGGCCGTAAGTCCATTCCGAGTGGTCGACTGCTGCTTACAAGACATTACGAGCAGCCATCTATGATTGTGGGACATGTGATTAGCATGCTGCCGACCCCGTCAGCCATTATCACCAGCAGATGAAGCTTTATGATGCCGCTCCTTCCTTATCCAAGCAGCTCCTCATCTCAGCTCATGGCGCTGAGTGATCCCCCGTTCCAGACCTAGTTACCTCATAAAATTCGAGGAGGTACCAGGAATCGAACCTGGGTCTTCTGTACCGAAGATATCTAAATTACCCATTCGGCTACTGTATAAATGATAAACCGAACCCTGCCATTCACTTGCATTCTGCGTTTGAAGTTCGTTTGTGACATCGTCTGTGATAAATGTTCGTGAGGTAATTAATGTTTCACTGTGACAAATTAATTAATTCAACTGTATTTAGACTACAGCCATGTACTGGCATACCATGGTAGTTTGACAGCCCGTGTCGTCTGTAATAGTCCTATCTCTGATATGAGATGATACAGTGCGATCTACGGAAATAATAATCTTACTCGTGTGGTTTTTCACTTTCATGAAGCAGTCCCCACATAGCCTACGGTATCCTGTCTTCCATTAATTGCATGATAATTTGAATTGCACACAGAAAAATAAAACTGGTCAGGTATTTTGGATTCACTCACCGACGTTCATACGAGAAAATGTGTTTACTTCGTCTGATTTCAAATAAAACTGAAAATTACAAGCAAACCTGACATGGTGTGAGAATCTGATGCGTGCAAGTGATATTTAACCGATGGGCCACATCAATCTAGTAAGCCGAGGACATCCCACTCTGTCGTATCAGTCACTTATCCTAATGTTATTTTCAGTAAGTAGGTACCTCGGGTTACATCACAATATGGACAGGTTTTCTCGGTCTGTATAATTAGTAGAATGTTTAAGAAATCATGTCAGTCGTGGTGAAAGTCAGTCATACAAAAATTTATTTTGCATGTGATAGTTTTTCATCTCACACGCACTTAGAATATTCGAATTGAAATCATCGTTTTGAATGACAGGAGGAAAGGAGCCTGAAAGCACACTGTGTCTGCTATGTGAATGAAGCCATCTTTACAGAATGAACACCCTTAAGCGACACACACACACGAATGAAGCTTATCCACTTGTTGTGCCGATTGTGCAAGTACACGAAATAAGACGACAGACTGATCTTCTTGAAGAACAATTTCTGGGTCCTGTAGCATACTCTGGTTTCAATGCAGTTCTGTAATCGTAAGCGAATATGATGCCAAAGGTTTCAAAGGAAGTCTTCGTGCACACTGTAAAATGCTACTTCCACAGTTTGTCAGTACTGGGCCACACATGTCACTAGTAATAAAGGCTAGCTGTCATCATCAGTTCTCAGACATGGGAAACAGAGGAGAGGCCTGGTTTTTGTCCTATCCAGAGGAGATTCATCAGCTTCTTACTGAGCGTTTTGGATGATGAACACTCAAAAACAGAACACCTTGAATGACTAAAGATAGGTCGTTCATACGCACAGGACATGCACATTAATACGTTCTGCAGGAATGATTAGTTCTTCAATCACTCTGTTGCCTAGTAGGCACAGGGTCCGCCTTGAGCCCTGATAACTTGTTTCATGCCTGAGGGAATCGACACCTGTAAGTCACGATGTCGTCCTGCTGTATAACCATTCACGTTGCATTCGGCTGGTTCCACAGTCCGTATGAGGTGGTTGCACTGGGTCACAGCGCTGCACTCGTAGTATTGCCATATCCCACACACTTTCGATTGACAAAAAGTCTGGTTGTATGGTGGGATAAGGCAAAAAGCTGACGTCCTGTAACACACTGAAGATACGTGTTCGTGCAGAAACATACGGTCGTGGTCTTGCTAAAAATGGCGTCAGGGGTGTTGTGCAAAAAAGAGTACGGCTACGGGTCGCACGATGTAACTCACATAGGTCACATTGGTCTCAGTGCCCTGGACACGCAACAGCTGTGAGTTCTGGTTATACCCAACAGCACCCCACACCATGAGACCTTCAATTGGCGCCATTTTTCTTGTGCGAATGCTGTCACTGTGATGCCACTCCCCCTGTCTGCGGCGAATCAAAATGCAGCCGTCATTTTCAAACAGACCGAACTTGACATCGTCCAAAACACACCATCTGATGCCATTCCTGTTCCCAGTGACCTCGTTTCATACACCATTGCCTCTATCATTTTTCTGCACATTCGTAAATGATAGGGAGAGAAGTGGGCGACTCGCACGTAACCCACGCTGTAATAAACGGCGATGGAGTGTGTCACCCCTGATAGTGTACGATGTGTTACAATGTTCCACTTTGCGCCAGAGACGAGGAGAACGCAGATCTGTCCTACAATGGCACTTGGATGAGTTGCAGATCTTCTCGGGGTGGGTTTGTGTGGTGCGATCTGACCCATCTCGTCGTGTTTTATGGCCGTCCGTGAATCATTCGGCACACACCTGTTCCACTACCGAAACACATCGTCCCACACGAGCAGCAGTTTCACAGATGACTGCATCACATTCTCTAAGGCCAATAAAGCGCCCTCTTTCAAACCTATTTGACAGTAAGGTTCGCGCATACTTGTGCTCAGGTCACACTGATCCATTACCTACTGTCTATAGTGACAAAGAGAGGCACATTTTACCGGTAGGTGGTGTTTTGCCGCGATATCTATGTTGACCTTGAATCCGCCGGCCGACATAGTAAAAATGCTAATCATTTCTGCAGAACATACTAATGTGCATGTCCTGTGAATATAAATGACCTATCTCTAGTCGTTCAAGGTGTTCTGTTTTTTCTATACTTGAGTGTGGTTTACGAACATGAGTTGGGCGAATGAGAAGACCCGCTTACGTTATGGAAACGTCAACATGTACATTTATAGTCTCCAAGCCGGTTTGTGGTGTGTCGTGGGGGGTACTTCTGGTACGAATGTAGCCTCCTCCATTTGCTGTACCAATCGGGAATATCGTGTGAAGAAGCACGACCATTGGTAAACCTTCATGTGAGCATGAACCTCCAGTCATTTCACCATCAGGGGTATTTTTGCGGTATATATATACAGGGTGGTCCATTGATAGTGGCCGGCAATATATCTCTTGAAATAAGCGTCAAACGAAAAAACTACAAAGGACGAAACTCGTCTAGCTTGAAGTGGAGACCAGATGGCGCTGTGGTTGGCCCGCTAGGTGGCGCTGCCATAGGTCAAACGGATATCAACTGCGTTTATTAATAGAAACCCCCATTTTATTACATATTCGTGTAGTACGTAAAGAAATGTGAATGTTTTTGTGGGACCACTTTTCTCGCTATGTGATAGATGGCGCTGTAAAAGTCACAAACATTTGGCTCACAATTTTAGACGAACAGTTGGTAACAGGTAAGCTTTTTAAATTAAAATACAGAACGTAGGTACGTTTGAACATTTTATTTCAGTTGCTCCAATGTGATACAGGTACCTTTGTGAACTTATCATTTCTGAGAACGCATGCTGTTACAGCGTGATTACCTGTAAATACCACATTAATCCAATACATGCTCAAAATGATGTCCGTCAACCACAATGCATTTTGCAGTGCGTTATCGGTGGATCACGATGGCAAATATCCTTCAACTTTCCCCTCAGAAAGAAATCCAGGGACGTCAGATCCGGTGAACGTGCGGGCCATGGTATGGTGCTTCGACGACCAATTCACCTGCCATGAAATATGCTATTCAATACCGCTTCAACCGCACGCGATCTATGTGCCGGACATCCATCATGCTGGAAAAACATCGCAATTCTGTCATGTAGTGAAACATGTTGTAGTAACATCGGTAGAACATTACTTAGGAAATCAGCATACATTGCACCATTTAGATTGCCATCGATAAAATGGGGGCCAATTATCCTTCCTCCCATAATGCCACACCATACATTAACCCGCCAAGGTCGCTGATGTTCCACTTGTCGTAGCTATCGTAGATTTTCCGTTGCCCAATAGCGCATATTATGCCGGCTTACATTACCGCTGTAGGTGAATGACGCTTCGTCGCTAAATAGAACGCGTGCAAAAAATCTGTCATCGTCCCATAATTTCTCTTGTGCGCAGTGGCAGAGCTGTACACGACGTTCAAAGTCGTCGCCATGCAGTTCCTAGAGCACAGAAATATGGTACGGGTGCAATCGATGTTGATGTAGCATTCTCAACACCGACGTTTTTGAGATTTCCGATTCTCGCGCAGTTTGTCTGCTACTGATGTGCAGATTAGCCGCGACAGCAGCTAAAACACCTACTTGAGCATCACCATTTGTTGCAGATTGTGGTTGACGTTTCACATGTGACTGAAGACTTCCTGTTTCCTTAAATAACGTAACCATCCGGCGAACGGTACGGACACTTGGATGATGTCGTCCAGGATATCGAGTAGCATACATAGCACCCGCCCGTTGGGCATTTTGATCACAATAACCATACATCAACACGATATCCACTTTTTCCGCTATTGGTAAACGGTCCATTTTAACAAGGGTAATGTATCACGAAGCAAATACCGTCCGCACAGGTGGAATGTTTCGTGATACCACGTACTTATACGCTTGAGACTATTAAATCGCCATCTATCACAAAGCGAAAAAAGTGGTCCAACTAAAACATTCATATTTCTTTCCGTACTACACGAATATGTAATAAAAATTGGGTTCCTATTTTTAAAAAACGCAGTTGATATCCGTTTGACATATGGCAGCGCCATCTAGTGGGCGAACCATAGCGCCATTTTGGTTCCCCCTTCAAGCTAGATGTGTTTTGTTCTTTGTAGTTTTTTAAGTTGATGCTTATTTCGCGAGATATTTGACGCGGTCACTATCAATGGACCACAATATGAGGAAGTAAAGTATTTGACGATTCTTTTAGAAACTTATTCTGTCGGAATTTCAACAGTTAACCTCCCACATTCTACGACAGTCGTGCAGCGTCTGGCACAGGAGTTCGATGAGTAACATCTGAAGTATTCGCGCTTACTGCATGCAACAGCGATGAAATGCGTTGCTCTTCTTTGGAGCGTCTCCATAAGTCCTAACTGACAAGTGTTCCAATAGATGTGCAATATTCAATATCACAAAGACTAGCAAGCTCTTGTAAGCTTCTTCCTCCGCGTGTGAATTGCACTTCCTAAGGTATCTCAGCCAGGTGTCTGCCTTTCCTACGTTCGTATTATAAATGGTCGTTCCACTTTAAATCGCTTTTTACGCATACTCCTGGTTATTTAATGATAGGTCTGTTTCCAGTGACTGTTCGTTAGCCGTTAAGCGAAAACGGTTACATTTTCTTTAGAATATTCGGCGTGTTTGCATGCCATGCAAATGACCCAAATTCAGTTTCTGGTATTATCAAGGATTTTCTCTGGAATGGAAGAGGGGAGGGTATGGGTTTGAGAGGATTGCAATGTTGTACACTCAGCTTCGTGAGGCCATTTGAGTACTGAGCTGAACCAGAAGAGAGGAAGAGAGGGAGGGAGAGTTGAAACTGTTTCGTTTTATTGTTGATTATTCATTGTTGTTCTTATACTTTCGTGTATATCTGTGTTGTAATGTAACCTGAAGAATGCAAGTGATGTGCTTACATAAACGTTGTCTGAGGAAATGAGTCGCCAAATGCATCTGCGGTGTGTAACTGTATTCTAATTAATCTTTACTAGAAATAATTATAGAAGTTAAAACTGTATACTAAAGGCGCTGTCCTACGAAATTCCATACTGTGCAGTGCAGTGACCAGTGCTAGAAAGTTTGGTGTTACACAACGTGTCTTGCAGTTCTAACATACAAAAATAACAGAGTAAAAATTTTGCATAAATTTAGGAGGTGAACTTCGAAATAATGAATGTCTGAAATGCTTCTGAGAAAATTTCCGGCACATTTACGTACGCAAACTGCCTAAATAAGTTTCCGAACATTAAATGCCATGACCTATATGTTGTGATAAATGAAAGACCGTGCTGCTCGAAATTGATGAAGCACATCAGTAAACGAGCTAAAGAAAAATGAACCTTGCCCAAGTGCAATGTAAGGAAATGCAGCTATGCTAAGCCTATTATACTTTTCTGTAAGCAGTTGTGTTCCGCTCAGTGCAGTGCCGTGACACACAATTTAAAAAAAATTGCGAGGGGACTGTGGAAGGACCTTAACTCACTGAATAATTTATAAGATCTGATTCCTCAACAATTACAACAATCTCTGCAAAATACACTTCTTGCTAAAATACGCTATTCTGCTGTGAAATAAGTTCAAAGAATGGTAAAGAAGTGCTGAATCTGTAACTTTGAGTATGAGCCATGTGAACAGGCAATTAAATTTGATGTCTTCTGGAAAATCAAACTGACTGACCTGAACCAATAAGGAGAATTCGTAATTAAAATTTACTTTTTATCAAATCCATTATAAACCATGCGTGAGCGAGCAATGCAGCAACAACATTACCTTAATAATATCACACTTCTCAAATCAGTCTTAACGAAATCTTATTTCCAAAAATTGACATTGTCTGCATTTACTTCTTAGTGCTCTGCTAGCTACATCCAGCTCGCTCTACAGTGTAACCAACAACCGATCTTCGCACTTGCTTTTCTCTGATTGCTGCATTGGCAGTGACAATACTACTGACAAACAAATATAACATTTCTTGTACTCAGAACCACAGTGGTGCAAGGTATCGACTATTCATGACTACTGTTTGAAAAATATCCTACATACAAATATGAAATAGAGCACATCAAATAAAAAGACAGCTCACATCACTTTCATTGAATATCTAAAACAAGCTAGTAACCATACAGTGTGCGCGTGTGTGTGTAGGCGTCTGTGTATGTGAACAGTAGTTGTCCTACAGTTTGAGGTACGCCCGGAGCTATTGAAATGTGTCTCCGTTATGAATGGCATTTTGTGGTCTGTTCACTAGGAACTCTTGAATCCATTCCCAAAAATGATCTCATAGTCTGTGCGTTCCTATTCTGTTCGTTAGACGACAGGACAGAATGATAAATAACGCTTTGTAACTTGGACTTAGTCACGTACGTCGCTGTCTCAGACAGGAGCGTAGAAGCTGCTCTGATCTGCGCAACACAGCCACTGCTAACGCAAAAGCAGAACATAATCCCATCACTAAGCATATCTTGATGACAGTCTCGACTTACACTATGCTATGCGGGGCTGTGCAGTCATTAGGTTTTACACGAAACGGGGCGAGCGACCGCGTTCATCCTTGCGCGGCTTACACCAAATTATGATGGTGCTAGTTGGCACTGTGCGTACAGTACTGGCGGTAATTTGGCTTCCAGGTGTTGGAGGAAATGTTCAAGCTCCTTGCTGGGGTGCCTACAATTATACTGAAGAGCCAAAGAAACTGCTACAGCCGACCTCTGTGACCGAGCGGTTCTAGGCGCTTGATGCCGGAACCACGCTGCTGCTACGGTCGTAGGTTCGAATCCTGCCTCGGGCTTGGATGTGTGTGATGTCCTTAGGTTGGTTAGGTTTAAGTAGTTCTAAGTATAGGGGACTAATGACTTCAGATGTTAAGTCCCATAGTCCTTAGAGCCATTTGAACTATTTTCTTAACTGATACACCTTCCTACTATCGTGTAATGCACCCGCGACCACACAACGTGGCATGTCTGAAATAGGGCTGGAGGGAATTGACACCAGTAATTCTGCAGGACTGTCCATGAATCCGTAGTAATACGAGGGGGCCGGAGATATCTTCTGAACAGCACGTTGCCAGGTATCCGAGATATACTCACTAATGTTCATGTCTGGGGAGTTTAGAGGCCAGCAGAAGTGTTTAAACTCACAAGAGTGAGTTGCTTTACTTATCGAACCACACTTGTAATACACAAACACGAAATGTGCTCAAAAGTTATACGAGAGACTGTCGTAAGCAACACAGGGCAACAGTCTGTTACACCAAACTTTTTGCAAACGGGAATGAGATGCGCATTCCTCAAACAGCTAGGAACGCTTCGACATTCCGGCGAACTACGATGGACTGCTGCCAGAAGAAAATACTATTCAGTCTGACGGCGACAGGCATAACAGCAACTCAAAACTAGTGGAAGCTTCCATTTTAAATAATATATCACATAGCTCTCGCATATGCTGCAGGCTAGGCATGGCGATTGATAGTCTTTATACCAGTAGGTGCTCGATGTTTCTGACAGATCAACGCAGAGAAATCTCTTTGTCTGCGTACGAGCTGCGTATTCAGTTTGTGACATGGTACGTCAGCTGTGATTTTACACGGACGTCACACGGCTAGCGCGGTGGCAGGTCTCGCGCGGTCGTCCGTCTGTTCCGTGCTGTGCCGACGGCGGCCTGGGCGTGGTCGTGTTAGCGGTCGTGGTCGCTGCGTCCGCACCTCGCGGGTCAGCCGCCGGAGCCGCGCTTCCCCCGTGAGTGCTTCAATGCAGCGAAATTAAAGTGTAGCCTAGCGTAAAATGAACGAAACCTGTTCAATAACAGCTCGCTGCACGTGAAAAGCCGAGTTTCACGCTGGCGTCGGGTTCGTTATTACCGAACACAGCCAGTTAGCACCAGTTAAAGTCCGAGAACAATAGTCCCGCGCGTCGTACAGTTTAGGTCAAACGTGATTTTTCTGTCGTTGCAGGGACTTCTAACTGCAGACGGGTTGAAACTTTTTAGAAGATGGTGTCGTACAGCGGATAATATAGGAAATAAGGAAACTGTGCTGTACAGATATGTGGCCAGAAATATTCCTTAAGAGAGTCATCAAGCCAAACGGAAGAGAGAGCAAATATTACAAAGGTCTTAGTCTCATCATTCATAAAGCCAAGCCTGCCTAAGTTATTAAATGTAGAAATCGGTAAAATGGAAGACAGTATTGAGAACAACATGTCAGACGATCAGTTTGAATTCAGGGGATGAAAGAGAACAAGAAACGGCATTTTCTATGCTATGAAGTTGACGGAAAGCATTATAAATGTTATCAGAGACATTCTTCCTTTGTTTCCTCGTTTATTCATCTGATCTATGTAACTTTCATTATGTAGCAGAGGTTAACGAAATACTGCACACACCAAAAAAAGTTTTGCATCATTCCGGTTCCCAGTACTCCTGAAGACAGACGTTGACTTTGAATATTGTATCACAGACACACTCCCTTTACCTGTTCAGACATGTCACTAAACCCGCCCAAACATGTAAACAACAACGCATGAGCAGCGCCTATTAGACGGAGGGGTCCGACAGCCGATCAGTTCCAGTCATTCCATCGGGAAGGAGGTACACGGCTCGTGTTGTCTGTAGTTCAACCATGCCTAGAAGGTCAATACCGCGGTTCGGCGTCCGCAATGTCATCTTGTGCCAGCAAGGGCTCTCAACAAGGGAAGTGTCCAGGCGTCTCGGAGTGAACCAAAGCGATGTTGTTCGGACATGGAGATACAGAGAGACAGGAACTGTCAATGACATGCCTCGCTCAGGCCGCCCAACGGCTACCACTGCAGTGGATGACCGCTACCTACGGATTATGGCTCGGAGGAACCCTGACAGCAACGCCACATCTTGAATAATGCTTTTCGTACAGCCACAGGAGGTCGTGTTGCAACTCAAACTGTACTTAACTCTCCCGTTACCAAGCTTTTACACACCTCTATTTTACCAAGCAGGGTATTTGGACTACCCCAAAAGAGTTTTGTGTTTTATTGTAATATTTGTTCTCGGATTTCGTTATTTCTATTGAATGGGTTTATTTAGTACTGAAAAACAGCTTTTCATGTTATTAGAAGTATTTTATCAGATCACAGATACAAAGTATAAGAAAAATTTATATCTTTCACTAAATTCAGTACTCAACGAACATAAAATTAATAATCTGTGTACCTCAACAGTCACCGCAGTAAAATAACACAAGACGTTTTTGAACTTTTCAGTCAAGTACATTCTTGCCCTGCATGCACTTCACAGTAACAGTTTCTTCTCTGTGTATATTACAAACAGGTTTCTTGCACGTTACACAACAGAATCTTGTTTTCCTATCTTCGTTTCTGTTGCAATCTGGACATCGTTGTGGCGTTGGTAACATGGAACACTGGGTCTGGATCAGTGCTGTAGGAATTGCAATTCCACAAGCTTTCAGTGCATCTTGTTCATCTTTATGAAGACAGTTGATATTTTTGGCTCTTACTTCCATGTTGCCTTTGCTTCGTCCAACTGCCAGTTCAGTCGTGAAGAGTTCACGTCGGTTTCGGTTATTCTTCTGCCATTCAGGGAATCTTTGAGTGTACAGAATATTCATTCAGTGCATTCAGTGCTACAATACCTATCATTTCCATGAACATTCTTAGTGGCCACCACCTCATTCCACTAACACAACTGTATTCTCTTGTCATTTTGTCCCCTCTATCTACAGCACCTTTGGTTTTGTTGTAGTGCAGTATGATTTCGGGTTTGTGTTCACTTTGTTCACCACTCACTTGTCTCTCATTATGCTGAGTAGAGAGTAGTATTACTGCCTTTCCCTTCTTTGGAACATAGCAAACTAGGGTAAAGTCCTTTGTGAAACCAAACGTTGAAGAGTGAACTTATCTCTTTCTGTTTGGCAAGAATTCCTTCGGAATCTCTTTCTTATTGGAACGCAAGGTACCAACCAAGAAGTTCAGCAGTCTATGGAAAACTGGTGAAAAAATTATCAGTTGTAACGCCATGACCGTTATTCATAAATGGTTTCATCACATCCAAAACAACTCTCTGTCCTTGATTCACTTTCCGAGTATTGTCCACCATTCCTGTGTAAATTTGGATCCGTAATAAATAAGATGTCTTCACATCAGCACAAACCCAAATTTTAATGCCATACTTGTCAGGCTTGCTCTTCATATAAACCCTAAAAGGGCAGTTTCCTCGGTACATTGCTAATCGTTCATCAATAGCCACGTATTCATAAGAATAGAAGTTCTTGCACAAGTTAGATTGAAGTTTGTTGGACACTACCCTGATGGCTTGTAGCTTGTCCTTGGTTTCTTCAATTCTCTGTGCTCTTCTGTCTCTTTTGTCAAATCGCAAGAATTTCAGTATAGACAAAAATCGGTTTCTTGACATGGCAGCAGAAAAGAATGGTTGCCGAAAGGCAACATTACCTCCCCACAGATCGGAAGCACTTGTGCGATGTTCATGAATTCGATCAGCTCCTATTAGAATTGCTAATATAGCGTACACTTCAGTTGCATTTATGTCTTTCCATGTCGTTTTGTTCGAAGAATGAGCTGCATTCCACAAAGAAATTACTAATTTGGCTTCCCAGTTCGTTTCTTCTACAATGATGCTCACGATTTCCGGTGAGATAAATAATAAAAATGACTCTGTTATTCTTTTGATTGTTTTTCCATCATTCAAAATGTTGCGACGTCGACGCCGCCCACCTTTTGGTGGTTCACCAGAAAATTGTAGTCCACTCCTAGGAACAAACCAATCTCCAGTGTCTTCATCTTCTTCTTGATCATCCTCTCTTCTTCTTCTACTTGTTCACTTGAATGTGTAGTGTCTTCTGATATTTCATCATCAGCTTCATCTGATGCTATGATATGGTCTTCGTGGAGAGGTTCCATATATTTATTCAGTTCATTATCAATGTCCCATTCACTTTCGTCGTCACTGACATCAGAATTGTATAGAATTTCCATGATCTCTTCGCTAGAAAGTCCTTTGGACATTCTTACTTGCAGATGAAATACTGACTCATGTAATGTCAGCTCAACAGTGAACGCCAAATTCAACTCAACAATAGTAACCAGCAACAATAACAGACTTTGGATCTACAGCAAACCTCAACAAAGAAGATGAATGACAGATATACTTCCCAAAATCTTCTTTTTCTACAAATAAGAAAATAAGACGTCTCATACCAAGCGGGGTAGTCTCACAACCCCACCAACAACATTGATAAAACCAAAAAAATTAGACAGTCGTGAGTGTGAATTCAACGTCAACCATTTTAGTACAAAGTCATGAAACCACAGGTATGTGGCTCTTCAGATAACATTATTATAGGGAAAAAATCGACCTGGGGTACTCAGAATACCCCGCTTGGTAATGCGAGGGTTAATAGGCTGCATGATGCGCAACTTCACTCCCTACGTACATGGCGAGTTCCATCTTTGCAACCACAACACCATGCAGCGCGGTACAAATGGGCCCAACAACATGCCGAATGGAACGCTCAGGATTGGCATCACGTTCTCTTCACCTATGAGTGTGACATATGCCTTCAACCAAACAATCGTCGGAGACGTGTTTGGAGGCAACCGGGTCAGGCTGAACGCCTTAGACATACTGTCCAGCGACTGCAGCAAGTTGGAGGTTCCCTGATGTTTAGGGGTCGCATTATGTGGTGCCGACTTACGCCGCTGGTGGTCATGGAAGGCTCAGTAACAGTTGTACGATACGTGAATGCCATCCTCCGACCGATAGAGCAAGCGTATCGGTAGCATATTGGCGAGGAATTCGTCTTCATGGACGACAACTGGGGCACATCTTGTGAATGACTTCCTTCAGGATAATGACAAGGCTCGACTAGAGTGGCCAACAAGTTCTCCAGACATGAACCCTATCGAACATGTAGGGGATAGATTGAAAAGGGCTGTTTATGGACGTGACCCACCAACCACTCTGAGGGATCTACGCCGAATCGCCGTTGAGGAGTAGGACAATCTGGACCAACAGTGCCCTGAAGAACTTGTGGATAGTATGCCACGACGAATGCAGGTATGCATCAGTGCAAGAGGACGTGCTACGGGGTATTTGAGGTACCGGTGTGTACAGCAATCCGGACCACCATCTCTGAAGGACTAGTTGTATGACGGTACAAGATGCAATGTGTGGTTTTCATGAGCAATAAAAAGGGCGGAAATTATGTCTGTGTTGAACCCTATTCCAATTTTCTGTACAGGTTCCGGAACTCACGGAGCCGAGATGATGAAAACTTTTTTTGATGTGTATGTTATATTCACATACAGAAAATGGAACACGTCTTACCTCTGATCAGATGGCTGCCAGATGTCCCAATTCATGTGCCAGTACGTTTTTATACTCAGACGTGCTACGTTATAGCCGTTCCAGACAAGCTTGTGTCAATACCTTAATAGAGAAGTGAAATAATGTGTTAAATTCGTTATCATATAATATTCTGACTCACTGTATGCCCATCTGTTTTAATTATATCTAAATTCAGTTTAACGTTTTGCATAGTACGCCAAGCTCCTTCGTAATGTGATGACCACTTGTATTCTAACCCAAATACGCTTAATGCAAATGGAACCTGCACTAGAGAAATAAGAACCATAGCTTATGAAAATGAACTCTTTATATAAGATCAAGGCTTACTATTAACAAGAGAAGTATGTGTCGATCTACGATTGAAGCATACAAGCTATTTTATTTAAAATGCACTTACATTTGACTTGGACATTACCGGAGAAGTAGTAGAAATGTTTGAAAGTTTTAAAATCTGGCTTTGCTCAACAATGAAAAAATTAAATAGATACACAGCTTAAGGAATGGTGATGTGTTGGAAACAGTGAAGGTAACAAGAAGTACCGTGAAACATAGCAGAAAAAGAAAGCAACCTATAGCGGAGACACACTAAGGAAAAATGATTTGCAAGAATTAATTACTAAAGGAAGAACACAATAGAAAAATGCAGAGATATATGAGGATAAGTTAGCTTTGAGTAAAGGTATACACTTTTCAAGTATGAGAAAGCCATTAACAGGATATGAAAAGACGTAACTGAGCTGAGATCCGTCTGCTGACAGATTTATGTATTACGTCGATGATAATGAAATTAGACACGCGAGACACACTGTTTGCGCCGATGACTGGCCAGTATTAGCTGTGGGTCACTCTTAGATGTGGGGAAATCTGTCAATTATTCTATTTATAACTGTTACGTGTGATGTTTCCCTCATATAATATAATGTGACACAGCTCTTAAATTTATATCATAAGTACCGAAAGATATATAGGAAGGTTCTGATTGCTGCAAGAAAGTCGTTCAGTGACAATATATATGTCGTATATAAAATGGCAGTATTCTAAGAAGTCATACAAGGCGTAGCAGGCAGAAACAAGAAAAAGCATAAAAAAATGCTGATAAAGGAGGGGAAGAAAGTAATAAACGATCCACACCACTTAGCAAACTATGTGAAAGAGCGTATTCAAGAGTTGCAGAGAAGTTACAGTAAAAAACTGTCACAAACAAATATAACATGTGTAAGTAATTAAGCACTCAGTAAAATTATGTTACTACCAGCTGCAGAGCAACTAGCGTGATGGTGATGAGGACAACACAACACCCAGTCCACGAGCGGAGATAATCCCGAACCCGGCCGGGAATCGAACCCGCGCCCGCTGCATAGAAGGCAAGCACGTCACCACCCAGCTAAGCAGGCGGACTCCATGGTGATGGCAGCAATATTATAGTTGCTGAGAAACAAGACAACTCCTTTTACAAAAAGCAAATGAAATCCTCAAGAAAGTTTACAATTGGTCAACAATCAGTGAAATGTCATTGAACATGAAGAACACAAATGGCGAGAGCTCCAGTTTGAAGAGGGAAAATGACATTTCCAAATTAAATGTAGATGGTACGTCTATGGACTGTGTACTAAATGCAATATTTCTGGGAATTAATATTGATTCTCAGCTGAAGTGGTGTGAACACTCAAAGATACTTGAAAGCAGAATGTCATAAGCATGCTATGCTTTTAGAGTCCCGTCACTGCTGTGTAACAGCCACACTGAACACTTATCTGTGGTATTCTTTTCCGGAAAACAAAGGCACAAAATACGACCACAATTTTCAGATTACAGAAAAGAGCCAAAAGAATGATAAACAAATACAGTAATCCATCTCAGTATAAAGATCTTTTCAAAACACTGAGGATATTAACTGCATTTTACGAGTAAATTTACCAATCAGTTGTACACACCAAAAATAATCTATCTAGAATTACGAGGGCAGTTCAATAAGTAATGCAACACATTTTTTTTTCTGAAACAGGGGTTGTTTTATTCAGCATTCAAATACACCAGGTTATTCCCCAATCTTTTAGCTACACAACACTATTTTTCAACGTAATCTCCATTCAATGCTACGGCCTTACGCCACCTTGAAATGAGGGCCTGTATGCCTGCACGGTACCATTCCACTGGTCGATGTCGGAGCCAACCTCGTACTGCATCAATAACTTCTTCATCATCCGCGTAGTGCCTCCCACGGATTGCGTCCTTCATTGGGCCAAACATATGGAAATCCGACGGTGCGAGATCGGGGCTGTAGGGTGCATGAGGAAGAACAGTCCACTGAAGTTTTGTGAGCTCCTCTCGGGTGCGAAGACTTGTGAGAGGTCTTGCGTTGTCATGAAGAGGGAGAAGTTCGTTCAGATTTTTGTGCCTACGAACACGCTGAAGTCGTTTCTTCAATTTCTGAAGAGTAGCACAATACACTTCAGAGTTGATCGTTTGACCATGGGGAAGGACATCGAACAGAATAACCCCTTCAGCGTCCCAGAAGACTGTAACCATGACTTTACCGGCTGAGGGTATGGCTTTAAACTTTTTCTTGGTAGGGGAGTGGGTGTGGCGCCACTCCACTGATTTCCGTTTTGTTTCAGGTTCGAAGTGATGAACCCATGTTTCATCGCCTGTAACAATCTTTGACAAGAAATTGTCACCCTCAGCCACAGATGGTTCTCCTTTGCTCTTTATGGTGTTCGGTTAGACAACGAGGGACCCAGCGGGAACAAACCTTTGAATATCCCAACTGGTGAACAATTGTGACAGCACTACCAACAGAGATGTCAAGTTGAGCACTGAGTTGTTTGATGGTGATCCGTCGATCATCTCGAATGAGTGTGTTCGCACGCTCCGCCATTGCAGGAGTCACAGCTGTGCACGGCCGGCCCGCGCGCGGGAGATCAGACAGTCTTGCTTGACCTTGCGGCGATAATGACACACGCTTTGCCCAACGACTCACCGTGCTTTTGTCCACTGCCAGATCACCGTAGACATTCTGCAAGCGCCTATGAATATCTGAGATGCCCTGGTTTTCCACCAAAAGAAACTCGGTCACTGCCCGTTGTTTGCAACGCACATCCGTTACAGACGCAATTTTAACAGCTCCGTACAGCGCTGCCACCTGTCGGAAGTCAATGAAACTATACGAGACGAAGCGGGAATGTTTGAAAATAATCCACAAGAAATTTCCGGTTTTTTCAACCAAAATTGGCCGAGAAAAGAAATTTGTTGCATCACTTATTGAACTGCCCTCGTACATTACATTACATAAGACTGAAAACAGCATTTTCTGGCAAGGAATAAAACTGCACAATAAATTACCAATGGAGAGTAAAGAGGTTTGATAAAACATGTAACACAAATAAATAACAATAATAAAACATCTAACATTCCACATAACAGTTTCACACCAAATTTTTCCTTTTCTGGAAAAACTTATTCCCAACGCTACACAGTGTTTAATACTAACACCTAATACTCTTCCTTAGCTCAACATCTCACTCGTTATAGAGGAATGCAGATTCAGTTTTTCTCGCCGGCAAATGGAAAGCTGCACTGCCCAAAATGGGCCTGACATGAGCTGATAGTGCATGTAGTTTACGAAGTAATATGTGTATAGTATATGTAGTGCGTGAATTATTTGGGAGTGAGAAAAGAATTAACAGCGTATCATTTGTCTTTTTATTATTAAATAACTTATTTGTGAAACAGTATTTTACACTAGGAGTACACTGTGGGAGATAACGTTGATTTTAAGGAAAGTGGTTCTGTATTAGGGCGGGTGGTGGCTCCAGTGTTCATTCAGCCATACTGATTTACGTTTCCCGTGGTTTCCCTAAATTATTTCTGGCAAATGCCGGAATGATTCCTATTATAAGGCCACGACCGATTACCTGTCCCATCCTTGTCATACTGCACTGTAAGTTAGTAAATGTCTGTAAGTGTTAATTATTTTATTTTTGCTGCTCTTAATTTGTAATAACAAGAGATGTCCAGTATCCTTGTAAAAGAGATCTACACATGAGTAAAACTATTCATACTACAGTTTTATTCTGCTTCTGAATACTGTTTCTACTACCTTCGTCTTTTCCTTTCGAACTGCATTGACAACAGTAGTAATGATCTACCACCTTGTCTTACACTACAAAAATAGTAATATCTTAAGCATAAATTTACTTCTCCTCCTTTTGCGGCCACGTCCTCGAATGTTTGGCACAACATTTCTGACCTTTTTGAAATTCGGGGTGCATGCCAGGAGGCACAGTTGAACCCTTTGGCGAGTGTCCAACAAGGGTTCACCAGGGTGGCGGCACTTAATGGAGTATTAAAGAGCCAAGTAAGCTAATGGTGCTCCTCGCCGCACCCTGAGGTGTCTCCGAACCGCACTTAGTGGCAGCCGGTGGCTGCTTCTCACGAAGCGACCACCCGCCTCTGCTGCGCGAAGTCTTAGGTGTCCTGCGACCGACTTAGACCGCTTGGTTATGTTGTCATGCTATGTTACTAATCTAGTAATAACATTAACTGCAGTTACTTACATTCATGGTAATGTATGAAGTTAAAATTGGGTGTATGGGAGCACATGTGCATGTGTGTGTGTGTGTGTGTGTGTGTGTGTGTGTGTGTATGTTGTAACTTAGCTCAGTATACTTAGAGTAATTTTCATCAGAACTGGTACACATATGCAACACTACGAGGAGACAGATTGTTCCATTACTCGTAGCTGCATCTACAGACTGATGAACCAAACCTTTGTGACTAATGCCCGCCGCTATATTGAATGCAGCTTGATGCCAAAGTGGGCACGTGGTGCGGTAAGGAAAGCGTTCAAGATGATTCCGTGATGATATTTAAAGTTTTCAGAGATAATGGACAAATGTAAATTTATCAGTATGAGGTAAAGGACCCTGATTAGGAAACGACTGAGTCGGAAGTTATAAGCGAAAATCGTTTTGATAGACTGACATTGGAATACATGTACCGGTACTGTGGTTGCTAAGACTGTGGGTTAGGTAATTTCAGAGGTGGTAGGATGGACCAAAATAAGAAAAAAATGGCCGGTAAGTAAGGGCTCTAAAATGCATACCTTGAAAGTTGTGACAAATTATTCGTCTCCGATACTACGAGAATGTATCACGTTTTTCTCTTCTGCAAGCTCTTTGGTTTCCATAGTTTTGGCTCTACAGTGCACACCTTAGGAGATATGATCCCTTTTTCATATACTCTGCTATGGAGCACATCCCTTCTACTGAAGTGTCCATAGCTCGTAAGGTATGCATTTTAGAGACAATGATTTCTAGACTTCTTTCCTTGTTTTGGTCCATGCTACTAACTCTACAAGTTGTCTACCTTACAGTCTTAGAAACAGCAATACCGGTATGTGTATTCCACTGTCAAAAGTATCAGAACCGTTTTCCCCTAGCCTTTCGACTAGATCGTTTACGTACAATAGGTCCCTTACCTCAAACTGATTCATTTACCCTTCTCCATCATCCCTAACTTTATCTTCTTTTTTGGGTGGACATCACTACACTGATGTCATAGTCATTCTGTGGTCTGGAAAAACATTAACTTTGTTGCTCTGAATGTAGGATTTCCTTCTGGAATATGTATGCTAATTCTGTTCCATGTGTCTTGTTCCATCAGAAGTGTCACTCAGCTACAGCAGTTTCAAAACCGTGTAAACGGAATTTCTGTTGTAGCAGCACCACTGTCAGGGCACTGTCAGCGACACCGCCACGACACCAGCGCTGGTGCAAGTCGGCATGCTAAACCAGCTGGACATATTGGGTAGAACTAGGAGTGGGAGTGAGCGAGTAACACGAGAGGGAACCCTGGGGTACTACCCACCAGCTAAACAGCACGGATTTGAGCGGACGCCTGGGTACCCGTGGTCTAGTCAGTGGCCAATATAAAGAATGTGCTGTCCGATCCGTGGAAATAAGGCACGGACTGTGCTGTTTGCTATGGAGCAACATGTTCTTGGAAAATCCTGGAAAGCACGAATTAGGTTAGAATCTTGAGCTGTGTGAATGTGTTGTTATACAGTGCTTCCTTCAATTCTGGTACGAGCTGTTGTTAACCCTCCCATTTTACGATCTATGTTGTTCTTATAGGAAAGAGCAGACAGTGTTATTGCTCCATACATAAGTTCTTATTCAGTGCAAGGGTAACTATTTAAGAATGCGTGGCTGTTAAACACTTTTGTAATAGATTTCCAATAATTGTGAGTTCTTACAATCACCTCAGACAGTTGTGCAGTAGTAGTCAGGGAATCACTGGGTTCTGTTATTGTATCTTTCATTAGGTGATGTAAACACGCACAAGTAAAGCAAATTCTTGACGTGTTTTGGTCCCTTTAATCCACTGTCGTCGTTACCGCTCTGGTTCCTTTTGTAATGAATGAGTTATGGACCTTGTGTGTTCCTGTTAATGTTATTGTCTACAGTGCCTGTTTTAAATACAAGGACTAACACTATTTTGGCAAGTTATCTGGAAACGTTCTCTCATCTTGCTGTACTTTTTAACGGTTTCGAAATTCTTACACCTTGATGTATTTCTGACTTCCTGTTACTGTGTTATTTGACAGACACTGTGGGCACGATAATTTAAAGCACATTTTCATACACACATGTTCACCCTGTTACAGTAAAACTTTATTGGAGGATCTGGTCCAAGTGCAGTCAGTAGTAGAGCTAGGGGCAGGTATGCACTCAGGTGGACCACCTATTGTTCTCCTTTCATTGACAGGTACTTAACTTATTGTTCTCCTTTGATTAACCGGTCCTTAACCTGTTTATCTGCTAAGTGGTTTTCCATCTCACCACACTTAACCACCCCTTCCCACTCCTCTCCCCCCCCCCCTCAGTAAACCACCACTCACAACTACAGGTACACTTTCAGGTCTGAGTTGTTGTAATATCCCCTGTCACTACTCTCAGTTTGATTGACTATTTAATTAAGTTCATCAATTAATTAATCTCTCCCCTCTGGTAAATCCCATCCCCTCCCCCCCTCTCCTCTCTCCTGGGAAATGGCGGGAGAAAGACTCCGTTGATCTGTCATTAGGAAGTAAATCGATTGCTCTGATGGTATATTGTTTAAACAATTTTGACAATATATGGAATAAATTGAAACAGTATATTGTTTATTTATAAAAAATTCAGTTTGTGGGAGTTGGATTTCTCTGGATCATCATTCTCCGCTGCTCGGAAACATCTTGGTCTTACAAGAAGCAATTACATGAAGCAAACATGTTGCATAATCTAATGTTCAGCACTGTACCCTGGGTGTCTTAACCTAATGTTCGGGCCTTTGTCAACACATAGCCTATTGTTCTGTTAAGATGTTTTCCATGTCACCTCCATTTCCTTAAACTGTTGTACCACCTTTGAAACCAAATTAAGTAATTACTTATCTCCTCCCACCATTTTCTGGTGCATTTTCCAAGAATCAATCAAGGTTACTCCTATCTGTATGTTTATGCTCACTTAACTTCCAAGTCTGTATCACTTACGCTGTTAAGGAGAGTTAGTAGTCATTTCGCTGTGTGGGCATTGTTGAATCACTTTTTGAGTTTGGTTGGTCGTGTTGAGAAGGTAATATCAGACAATGGTCTACAATTTAGGTCAGTAGACTGAAAATATGCTTATGTAATGGGACGATAAAGACAGTGTTTCTCTCAGCATACCATCAAGCTTCTAAGCTTATGTGAGTGTCATAAAAGGGCCTGGTAAACTCTGTAGGTTATTACTGCTAACGATGTCATAGGTCTTGGTATTCACACATACATGTTTGAAGAAATAAGCAGTTAACCGCCAAATGATTCAGCGTGTTTACCACCAGCTGTAGTATGCATAATCAGCTTACGTCAGATACGATACACGAAAATGTACCGTTCCCACATGCCGTTAGGCTGATGCATAGCAAAGTGATAAAACTGGCTTTAAAAACATCTGTTCGCCGCGCGGGATTAGCCGAGCGGTTTGGGACGCTGCAGTCATGGACTGTGCGGCTGATCCCGGCAGAGGTTCGAGTCCTCCCTCGGGCATGGGTGTGTGTGTTTGTCCTTAGGATAATTTAGGTTAAGTAGTGTGTAAGCTTAAGGACTGATTACCTTAGCAGTTAAGTCCCATCTTCACACACACACACACATATATATATATATATATATATATATATATATATATATATATATATATATATATATATATATAGTCAAGGCTCACAGGCCATTTGACCATCTTCTTCTGTGTGTATGCACAAACAATGCCCGAACTCTCACGGGAATCGGCAGTAAAGCCGCGAGTAATGAGTAGAATGGGCAGGGGACTATGAATATAGTGCGGGACAATCAGTTGCGAGTGTGGGTCTCACGGGAGCCGTGCCATGGATAAGTTCCTGCAGTCGCACTATCCTCTGTGTCCTTGGTGGCTCAGATAGATAGAGCGTCTCCAATGTCAGCGGGAGATCCCGGTTTCGAGTCCCGGTCAGGGCACACATTTTCAACTGACTCCGTTGACTTTTATCAACTCCTGTATGCCTCTAGGGGTATTAATTGCATTGTAATTCCATTCTAATGAGCTGCATGAACTTCATGTATATCTATTTCTTTTCTCAATGTAAGCACCCGAGGGAATAACACAATTCTCCCAACCAGAGACCAGTTTGTTGATACCGTCATTGTAGAAGGTTTGACGTTGTTGGCGGAGCCATATGCTCGGTTCTGCTTGTGGCACTTCATTACTATCAAAGTAAAGGCCACGAAGACGCTATTTAAGTTTTGGAAACAGATGAAATCGGGTGAGGTCAAGGCGGGATAGTAGGAAGGGTGATTTATGTCAGTGAACACAAGGCATCGGATTCTTGAAGATATCACAGCCCTCGGGTGTGGTCTGGCACTGTCATACTAAAGGAGAGGGTGCTCCATGTATGGAAAAACCCTTCCGAATTCGAAATTCGATTACAGCACGCTATTTCTCATGCATCGACATTGTTACCTTACACACCGCCATGTTATACGACGTAACTCGGAACCCTCCAAGGGTAGCGGCCTGCATATATGTACACATACAGAATTAAGATGTAGAACGTAAATAATGTTTGTATTATTTAAAAAGATTTGAAAATTGTCACATAAAAAATTCTGAGGCCATAGTTTCCAGCACTCTCTCGGCCCTTGGAGAGAAGGGTGCCTGATCACGATCCATCATCGTTACATGAACTATGTTGCAGAAAGAATGATACAATATTTCCTTGACAACGATTATCCATTCCTAGGCGACGAGAAGCTGTTTTGAATGCCAACTTTTTCCCAGCACCGTATTCGGCATGGTAATGTCGTGTATTAGCCATTTTGCACAACCGATATACAGGGTGGTCCATTGATACTGACCGGGCCAAATATCTCACGAAATATGCATCTAACAAAAAAACTACAAAAAACGAAACTCTTCTAGCTTGAAAGGGGAAAGCAGATGGCGCTATAATTGCCCCGCTAGATGGAGCCGCCGTAGGGCAAACAGATATCAACTGCGTTTGTTTAAATAGGAACCCCCATTTTTTATTACATATTCGTGTAGTACGAAAAGAAATATGAATGTTCTAGTTGGACCACTTTTTTCGCTTTGTGATAGATGGCGCTGTAATAGTCACAAATGAATAAGTACGTGGTATCACGTAACATTCCGCCAGTGCAGACGGTATTTGCTTCGTGATACATCACACTTGTTAAAATGGACCGTTTGCCAATTGCGGAAAAGGTCGATATCGTGTTGATTTATGGCTATTGTGATCAATATGCCCAACGGGTGTGTGCTATATATGCTGCTCAGTATCCTGGACGACATCATCCAAGTGTACGGACCGTTCGCCGGATAGTTACGTTATTCAAGGAAACAGGAAGTGTTCAGCCACATGTGAAACGTGAACCATGACCTGCAACAAATGATGATGCCCAACCAGGTGTTTTAGCTGCTGTCGCGGCTAATCCGCACGTCAGTAGCAGACAAATTGCGCGAGAATCGGGAATCTCAAAAACGTCGGTGTTGAGAATGCTACATCAACATCGACTGCGCCAATACCATATTTCTATGCACCAGGAATTGCATGGTGACGACTTTGAACGTCGTGTACAGCTCTGCCACTGGGCACAAGAGAAATTACGGGACGGTGACAGATTTTTTGCAAACGTTCTATTTAGCGACGAAGCGTCATTCGCTAACAGCGGTAACGTAAACCGGCATAATATGCACTATTGAGCAACGGAAAATCCACGATGGCTGCGACAAGTGGAACATCAGCGACCTTGGCGGGTTAATGTACGTTGCGGCATTATGGGAGGAAGGATAATTCGCCCCCATTTTATCGACGGCAATCTAAATGCTGCAATGTATGCTGATTTCCAACGTAATGCTCTACCGATGTTACTACAAGATGTTTCAATGCATGACAGAATGGCGATGAATGTCCGGCACATAGCTAGCGTGCGGTTGAAGCGGTATTGAATAGCATATTTCATGACAGGTGGATTGGTCGTCGAAGCACCATACCCTGATCCTCACGTTCACCAGATCTGACATCCCCGGATTTCTTTCTGTGGGGACACTTGAAGGATATTTGCTATCGTGATTCATTGACAGCGCCTGACAACATCCGTCAGCGTATTGTCATTGCATGTGCGAACATTACAGAAGACGAACTACTCGCTGTTGAGATGAATGTCGTTACACGTATTGCCAAATGTACTGAGGTTGACGGACATCATTTTGAGCGTTTATTGCATTAATGTGGTATTTACAGGTAATCACGCTGTAACAGCATGCGTTCTCAGAAATGATAATTTCACATAGGTACATGTATCACATTGGAACAACCAAAATAAAATAATCAAACGTACTACGTTCTGTATTTTAATTTAAAAAACCTACCCGTTACCAACTGTTCGTCTAAAATTGTGAGCCATATGTTTGTGACTATTACAGCGCCATCTATCACAAAGCGAAAAAAGTGGTCCAACTAAAACATTCATATTTCTTTACGTACTACACGAATATGTAAAAAAAAATAAGGGTTCCTATTAAAAAGAAAACGCATTTCATATCCGTTTGACCTATGGCAGCGCCATCTAGCGGGCCAACCATAGCGCCATCTGGTTTCCCCCTTCAAGGTAGACGAGTTTGTTCTTTGTAGTTTTGTCGTTTGACGCTTATTTCGTGAGATAGTTGGCCCGTCACGATTAATGGACCACCCTGCATGTGTGTGAATTCCTAAGGGACTAAATTGTTGAGGTCATCGGTTCCTAGACCTACACACTACTTAAGTAATTTAAATGAACTTATTTTGAGAACAACACACACACCCTTGCCCGAGGAAGGTCTCGAACCTCCGGCGGTAGGGGCCGCGCAATCCGTGACTTGGTGCCCAAGACCGCGCGGCCAATCCGTGCAGCATAACCGATATATCTCTTCAACGCAAGCTTCATTCATCTTTATACCGCAGACAGCTTTGTCAGTATCGTTTTTTTTTCTTTCCATGGGTGTGATAGGTGAACATTCGGTTTGTTTTGTAAGGAACGTACAAATGCTTTTTTAATAGTGGTTAGTGTAAATTACAGCACTTCGCCTATTGATCTGCGTGCCCAATAACAAGAGCAAGTAAACTGTCGTTGAAACAGTTGCGTCCACACTCGTTCAAAGCCGAAACACTAGTAGTTAAACTTATGTGTATAACAGATTTGTATTTGGAGCAAAATACAATTTTATCTTTTCTTTTATTTCCGAAACATGTTTCGATAATGTTTCAGCATCACCAGTGGGCTTTTATTTTATTTCTATAATACTGAAAAATGCTCTTTAATACTCGTACAAAGACAGTACTTGCATATTTCAAGAACAGATAAAGTTTTGGTTATACCTTGCTACCACATGCCGTGGTTCTCCTTGTTTGTTATGTTTTTATTGAGCTTCTTTTCATTCACACTTCGTCATCTCCAGCCGGGCGGTGTGGCCTTGCGGTTCTAGGCGCTACAGTCTGGAACCGAGTGACCGCTACGGTCGCAGGTTCGAATTCTGCCTCGGGCATGGATGTGTGTGATGTCCTTAGGTTAGTTAAGTTTAATTAGTTCTAAGTTCTAGGCGACTGATGACCTCAGAAGTTAAGTCGCATAGTGCTCAGAGCCATTTGAACCAACCATTTTCTCATCTCCAACCTCAAAATGATTATGTCTATAGTGATTGCGTTATCTCAGAATGGCCAGTATTGTCACCAAACATATCATCTGAAAATAGGTTGCATATTTACACTCATTAGTAACTTATCGTATAACTTTCTGAAATACGTCCTCAAGTAGACATAAGGCAGATCGAGGTGAGCAAATTCTTTTTACGAGCCAACCAAGTCCTTAACTTTCACGTTTCTCTTTCGTGGGAAGTAAAAGTCGTGGTAAGCACAGTGTACTCATCCTTCGTTTATTTATTTCACTTTTGTGGAAGGTAAAAGTCGTAGTAAGTACTTATCCCGAGTTCACTTACGTGAGCGTAATTTAGTAACTCGGCTATTATGTGTATTAAATAGTTGGTAGCAAACTGCAATCATTCAAACTGACATAAATAGTTTTCGTTCACATGTGCCTGTATGTAAATTAGCTGTGCATCAACGTGCCACACCATTCATGCAGTAGGCGATGATTCATTGGGGAAAGGCCGAATTTCGACACAGAAGCGGAGGACCAGCACAGCAAAACTGGGAACTCTGAATCAATAATTGGAACAAAAAATTAATAAAAAATAAATTGAAATAAAATCTGAGACCTTCACAAGTTCACAAGAGAAAATAAATTGTTTTGAAGACATGGGAATGCTTTGAATTTCAGTGTTGATGAAGAAAGTATTCTGACTTTGACCGATCAACGGTCCGAATGAGGGCCAGTGTCTATGCATAGAATCAGTGACCATTTCTTTGAGAGAGACAGGCTCTGCGCGAACAGAGGCAGCCGTGAATATGATAAATATGAGAGAGTGAAGTAAATATGGAATTCAAAAACTCAGTAAGTTGTGTACTTAAGTTCTTGTAATTCAAATTTTACTCCTTGCTGTTTCTGAAAATAAAAATAAGTCTACTGCTAAACAAAGAGCAAGTTCTATTTTTACAGTTGTTATGTCGACGTACGAAAATGAGAAGAAAAAATCGATTAATTTGAGTTCATCCAATTAATCAAAGAAGAGGGAGGCTCGATGCATATTTCTACACTTTGTCCTAAACTTTGAGGAAGATGACACGAAATTCTTCAATTACATCAAAATGTTGGTAGTTTCCTTTGAAAGACTCCATGGCCTGTTGAAAGATACCATTCTGCGCATAAATACCAAAATTAGGAGCTGTATTCAGCCTGCAGAAATATGGCAATAACACTGAGGCAAGGGGAAGATAATCATTTTGAGAATACTTTAAAGGTAACTGTATTTATAACTACAGTTCTGTAAAAAAATATAAAATAGCTACATTTTCAGATCTTTATAGACACAAATATGTTTTAATACGTATTATATTGTTATAAATTGATGTTCGTTGTAGGAACTTACTGAAGAACTTCTTTCGCAGTCTTCTTCAAAAGATTAAGCAAAATGTTCGTTGTTTCAGCTGCTGTAGTTTTTTTTTTTTTTTCATTTTCTCCCTCAGGGCTTGGGAGGGCGGAGTAGCCAGTTCGGTTGGCGTAAAAACTGAGCGAATCGATGGTGGATCATAAAATATGGAGGTAGTGAATCGATGGTGGATCACAAAATATGGAGGTAGTGAAGAAAACAAACCCAGAGTTTTGAATGTTCGATGAATTTGTCTTGGTTGGGATGGTGGAGTTGACAGTGCATTTTGAGTTGAAACTGTGGGAATCGTTGGTGAGGCATGAGGTGGGAGACGTGGAGATTGTGAATACTGCGAAGTCATAGGAGTTGTGAAAAGTTGTTGTGGCGACAGTGGATACATTTATGTTTGCGGATGATACGTTGTTCATTGGCTCTGTTGCTGGAACTGGGAAACAGATTGTGGAATATAACCTAGAGAGTGAAAAGTTGTAACCTTTAGATTCTTAATATTGTAGATGACTGAAACCTTCAAAACTCAAGCTGCTCTTCGCTATTAAAATTCTCTGTATGAGCCAGCAGACGACGGTGCTAGAAGGACGTTTAGAACTTCGGTTTCTCAAATTCTGTTTTTCCAATGTTGGACAAATAGATTCCCAGGCACACTTCACCACAGTTCCTGGCCCTTGAACATGTTGACGGTTTTATCTTTCTTGAATTCATGAATTCAAAATTTCAATATCCATATCACGATTACTCATCTTTGCAATACAATAAGAATTCTACAGGTGCGAGTACGACTCGCGCACTGAGGGATCCGTACGAACATAGTTATGAGTACAGACAGTTCGTCCATCCCGTGAAACCAGATACTCGATGATTTTTATCTGTTCTTGACTATTACTTTCGCTAGCTCTTGTTCCTGGGAGTACCAAGACATTCGAGAATGTTTCAATTTTAAGTTTGAAGCGGGATATCACACGACAAACGAAATATTTCCTTTGCGTGTGTAATAACAAATTTAAAATTCCGGATATTTTCCTTTATTTGCGCCCTGAAACCTTGTTTCTTCCAAATTTGATGACTCTAGGTCAACTTGAAGTACATTTTGATGAGTGAGTTTGCGAGTACCAAAATATATGATATAAATGGTACTGTTTTTTTACTGCATTGACTTATAAGCTTAAGTTTTTAGCCAGACCAGGGAATATTATCCTTAGTATGTGACACAAATTTCTACTCGATTTGTCTAATCGTTCCTGAGGAAACGGGGTCTTAACAGACGAACCGATACAGTTGCGTAACAACCAACATAAACGTATTTTTCGTGTAATATCATAACAAATTCACGATTTTCGCATTTTATTTTTTTTAGTTGTGCTGAAGAACATTGCTTCTTGTCAAACTTCGTGATTCTAGGTCAGCGAGAAGTACTGTATGGGTTTTAATGATTGAGTTTTCGGGCATCAGCTCACGTGTTATACGCCACCAAGGGAACATAGAGCTTACTACGCGACATAAATTTCAACTTGACACTTCTAACCGTTCCTGAGAAAACCAGGTCTTAACAGACGCACTAACAGGCAAACAGTCGAATAACAAACGACAAAAGTTTTTTTATGTGTTATATTTACAAATTAACAAGTTTAGGATTTTTTCTTTAGTTGTGTGAAACCCAATTTCTTAATACCAGATCAACAGGAACTACCTCACAGGTTTAAATAAGCGAGTTTGCGAGCGTCAAAATATGTGACGTACTGTAAATGGCCGTGTCTTTTGATTGCATCGTCTTAGAAGCTTACAGTTTTTGCACTGACAAGGGACCGTAGACCTTACTACATGACATACATTGGAGCCACAAAGAAACTAGTGTAGGAACGCGTATTCAAATATAGGGAAATATAAACAGGCAGAACACTGCAATGCGGTTGGCAACACCAACATATGACAACAAGTGTCTGGCCCAGTTGTTAGACCCGCTACTGCTGGTGCATTGACAGTTTATCAAGATTTAAGTGAGTATGAACGTGGTGTTGTAGTTGGCGGACGAACTATGGAACACAGCATCTCCAAGGTAGCGATGAAGTGGGGATTTTCACGTAATACCATTCCACAAGGGCACCGTGAATATCAGGAGTCCGGTAAAACACCAAATCTTCGAGATCGCTGTTGCCGGAAACAGATCCTGCAAGAACGGTACCAACGACGACTGGAGAGAATGGTTCAACGAGACAGAAGAGCAACCCTCCCACAAATTGCTGCAGATTTCAATGCTGGACCATCAACAAATCTCATCGTTCGAACCATTCAACGGGCACATCATCGATATGGGTTTTCGGAGCCGAAGGCCCACTCGTGTACCCTTGACGACTGCGCGACACAAAGGTTTACGCCTCGCCTGGGTCCGTCAACACCGACATTGGACTGTTTATGACTGGAAACATGTTGCGTGGTCGGACGAGTCTCGTTTCAAATCGTATCCAGCGGATGGATGTTTACGGATATGTAGACAACCTCATGAATACATGGACCTGCATGTCAGTAGGGGACTGCTGGAGCTGCTGGTGGTTCTGTAATGGTGTGAGGCGTGTGCAGTTATATTGATATGCAACCCCTGATATGTCTAGATACGACTCTGACAGGTGATAGGTACATAAGTATCCTGTCTAATCGTCTGCATACATTTTTATGTCCACTGTGCATTCCAAAGGACTTGAGCAATGCCAACAGGATAATGCGACTCCCCACACGTCCAAAATTGGTACAGAATGGCTCTATTAAGACTCTTCTGAGTTTAAACACTTCCGCTGCCCACCAAACTCCCCAGACATGAACATTATTGTGATTATCTGAGATGTCTTGCAACGTGCTGTTCAGGAGACATCTCCACTCCTCGTACTCTTACGGATTTATACACAGACGTGCAGGATTCATGGTATTTTCGTCCTGCACTACTTCAGAAATTATTCGCGTCCACGCATCGTCGTTTTGCGGCACTTCTGTATGCTCGTGGGGCCCTACACGATACTAGGCAGGTATATCAGTATCTTAGGCTCTTCAGTGTATATTTGAATTTGTTACGTCTACTGGTTCCCGGGGAAAAGGGTTTTTAACACAGACGGACATACAGACGGACAACGAAGAAATCCTGGAAGAGGTGCCATTTTTACCGATTGAGGTACGGAAGAGTAAAAACAGTTAATAACTGCAGCGCCCTAGAGCGCTCGGTTAATCACCGAGCGAGGTGGCGCAGTGGTTAGCACACTGGACTTCCATTCGGGAGGAGGACGGTTCAATCCGGTCTCCGGCCATCCTGATTTAGGTTTTCCGTGATTTCCCTAAATCGCTTCAGGCAAATGCCGGGATGGTTCCTTTTAAAGGTCACGGCCGATTTCCTCCCCATCCTTCCCTCACCCAAGCTTGCGTTCCGTCTCTAATGACCTCTTTGTCGACGGGACGTTAAACACTAATCTCCTCCTCCTCCTCGCTCGGCTAATCCCGCACGGCTTGGGGCCTACAGAACCCACATGCGGCCACTGAACATGTTCGAGATTCGCCCAAACTGAATGTGTTTTGTGCGATAGCTCAAACATCTGTTTCTTTGATGGAAACACGGTTAACGGTCGGCAGTATCTCGCTGTGTTACAAAACTGGTTGTTTCCTAGGCTTCACGAAGACAGCTTAATTTTTCAACAAGACGGGGAAAAGAGTTTTTAACACAAACGGACAGACAGACGTACAATGAGGAGATCCTGTAAGAGTCTCCTTTTTACCGATTGAGGTTGTTATTGTGGTCTTCAGTCCTGAGACTGGTTTGATGCAGCTCTCCATGCTACTCTATCCTGTGCAAGCTTCTTCATCTCCCAGTACCTACTGCAACCTACATCCTTCTGAATCTGCTTAGTGTATTCATCTCTTGGTCTCCCTCTACGATTTTTACCCTCCACGCTGCCCTCCAATGCTAAATTTGTGATCCCTTGATGCCTCAAAACATGTCCTACCAACCGATCCCGTCTTCTGGTCAAGTTGTGCCACAAACTTCTCTTCTCCCCAATCCTATTCAGTACTTCCTCATTAGTTATGTGATCTACCCATCTAATCTTCAGCATTCTTCTGTAGCATCACATTTCGAAAACTTCTATTCTCTTCTTGTCCAAACTATTTATCGTCCATCTTTCACTTCCATACATGGCTACACTCCATACAGATACTTTCAGAAATGACTTCCTGACACTTAAATCTATACTCGATGTTAACAAATTTCTCTTCTTCAGAAACGCTTTCCTTGCCATTGCCAGTCTACATTTTATATCCTCTCTACTTCGACCATCATCAGTTATTTTGCTCCCCAAATAGCAAAACTCCTTTACTACTTTAAGTGTCTCATTTCCTAATCTAATTCCATCAGCTTCACCCGACTTAATTCGACTACATTCCATTATCCTCGTTTTGCTTTTGTTGATGTTCATCTTATATCCTCCTTTCAAGACACGCTCCATTGCATTCAACTGCTCTTCCAAGTCCTTTGCTGTCTCTGACAGAATTACAATGTCATCGGCGAACCTCAAAGTTTTCATTTCTTCTCCATGGATTTTAATACCTACTCCGAATTTTTCCTTTGTTTCCTTTACTGCTTGCTCAATATACAGATTGAATAACATCGGGGAGAGGCTACAACCCTGTCTTACTCTCTTCCCAACCACTGCTTCCCTTTCATGTCCCTCGACTCTTATAACTGCCAACTGGTTTCTGTACAAATTGTAAATAGCCTTTCGCTCCCTGTATTTTACCCCTGCCACCTTTAGAATTTGAAAGAGAGTATTCCAGTCAACATTGTCAAAAGCTTTCTCTAAGTCTACAAATGCTAGAAACGTAGGTTTGCCTTTCCTTAATCTTTCTTCTAAGATAAGTCGTAAGGTTAGTATTGCCTCACGTGTTCCAGTGTTTCTACGGAATCCAAACTGATCTTCCCCGAGGTTGGCTTCTATTAGTTTTTCCATTTGTCTGTAAAGAATTCGTGTTAGTATTTTGCAGCTGTGACTTATTAAACTAATGGTTCGGTAATTTTCACATCTGTCAACACCTGCTTTCTTTGGGATTGGAATTATTATATTCTTCTTGAAGTCTGAGGGTATTTCGCCTGTTTCATACATCTTGCTCACCAGATGGTAGAGTTCTGTCAGGACTGGCTCTCCCAAGGCCGTCAGTAGTTCCAATGGAATGTTGTCTACTCTGGGGGCCTAGTTTCGACTCATGTCTTTCAGTGCTCTGTCAAACTCTTCACGCAGTATCGTATCTCCCATTTCATCTTCATCTACACCCTCTTCCATTTCCATAATATTGTCCTCAAATACATCGCCCTTGTATAGACCCTCTATATACTCCTTCCACCTTTCTGCTTTCCCTTCTTTGCTTAGAACTGGGTTTCCATCTGAGCTCTTGATGTTCATACAAGTGTTTCTCTTATCTCCAAAGGTCTCTTTAATTTTCCTGTAGGCAGTATCTATCTTACCCCTAGTGAGATAAGCCTCTACATCCTTACATTTGTCCTCTAGCCATCCCTGCTTAGCCATTTTGCACTTCCTGTCGATCTCATTTTTGAGACGTTTGTATTCCTTTTTGCCTGCTTCATTTACTGCATTTTTATATTTTCTCCTTTCATCAATTAAATTCAATATTTCTTCTGTTACCCAAGGATTTCTACTAGCCCTCGTCTTTTTACCTACTTGATCCTCTGCTGCCTTCACTACTTCATCCCTCAAAGCTACCCATTCTTCTTCTACTGTATTTCTTTCCCCCATTCCTGTCAATTGTTCCCTTATGCTCTCCCTGCAACTTTGTACAACCTCTGGTTCTTTCAGTTTATCCAGGTCCCATCTCCTTAAATTCGCAGTTTTAATCTACAGGTCATAACCAATAGATTGTGGTCAGAGTCCACATCTGCCCCTGGAAATGTCTTACAATTTAAAACCTGGTTCCTAAATCTCTGTCTTACCATTTTATAATCTATAATATAATATATAATCTACAGAACCGTAAAAATACTGGAGTCACCAATTGCGTGAATATCTGAATGAAACTCTACCGAACCGTTGGATTGGTCGTCAAGGAGCTGGCGACCTAGCATGTCTCAGCTGGGCTCCATGGTCACTGGATATGACTCCCTCTGACTTCTTCCTGGGGGGTTTCGTTAAAGACAACGTTTATGTACCACCACTGCAACAGAACGTGGGAGAGTTTAAGAACCGGATCCATACTGCCATATCAGTCACGAAGGACATGCCTGCCCGAGTATGGGAGGAATCTGAGTATCGATGTGATATTGTTCGTGTTGATGATGGAGGACATGTAGAACATCTGTAATCTGAACTTGAGAGGTTCGTGAATATGTGTGCGAAGTTTCATATTCGTATGTCTTAAAGTTATATAAATATATGCATTCGAAATACGTATATCCTTTTTGAAATACCCTGTATGATTCTGTACAACTTTTGAGCCCAAAAAACCGTATCCAGTATTGTTACAAAACTTTATTAATACCCTTTATCGACAGTGATGTCTCGTGTGACTATAAAAAAAATACTGAATTATCTTTTATGATGTCAGTCTGACGTCACCTTGGACAATTTCGTTGTTAATCTGTCATCTGCATCAAAACCTAAATTGCTCAGTTAGTTGAATCGAGACGCAGAATCATCAGATGAAAACATTAAAAGAGGACATCCATTATTTACTTGGTCTCAAAATGAGGGAGCGGAAGAGGGGGGGGGGGGGGGGGGCGTGTGTGCAGTGAGTCAGGTGTGATGTCGTGCAATGAAATAATACCGACGTTGTTGTGCTCAGAATGAATTTGTATCAAAGCTTTTACAATGCTTTTGTTAAGCAGCATGCCGACAAGTCCAAAGAAACGTACCAACAAGAACGTAATAGTTTGTGTCTGTAATTCACCCACAACAATTCACTTAGTAATCCTATAATCAAGAGACTGAAAAGCTACGTAATCATACCGTTCAAAGAAAGGAACAAAAATGTTTTCTCTCATCTGCAAAGCAAATAAATGTTCAGCGACACTTAACGCATATAATATGTCAATAAAAGGTGAAACTTATAAGGATCCATCAAACCAGTTAATACTATTTTCGCGGAGCCTTATGGTCCGTCTCTGAAATCAAAGACGACATGACAACGTTTGAGATGCACTATAACGAGTTTAATTAAATTGCTTGTCCTGAAGGCTGTCAAATGGCAGAGAATATTCGGACGATATCCATTAATATAATGGATAATTTTTTAAAAATTGTGCTGTAAAACATACGAGATGGGGCTGGAGATCCCACCAGGGGAAGGGGTAGTGCGAAATTTAAAGAAAGAACCTCACGTATTTAATGGACGTCCTCAAAGCGTTCAAGTAGCGATCAAATCTCAGAAATTCTCAATAATGGGACTGTACAGCAGATTTTTTATAAAACAGTACAATTTCTTTACCAGATCTGAGTTGAATAAAGAGATACTGAAGACAGATTGTTCATAGTGGGTTTAAATGGAGGAAATTATTAAACAGAAACTAAAATACGTATTAACTCACAACGAAAATTCAAACTTTCGACGATAACTGCAAATGCCTTCGTCAGGAAAGGGGCGGACTGACTTTTTTTTTCTTTATTTGTAATTTCATTCCCCTGCTCAATATGGGCAGGGGAGGGCTGTCATCGGCACAATTCGCCGCTCTTCAGCCGAGTGACATGAACTTAAAATAAGAATAAAATGGTATATACATAAGGCGATAAAGGGGAACTTGAAACAGAATAATGGGAAAAATGGAGGTAAAAGATATAGACTAACACGGAGACGTTCATGGAGGACAGTTAAAAAAAAGTCACCAAAAAGTTAAAAAACACAGTTGACGATTCTTCAAAACTCAGAGAAGACACTGAATGGACATGCATACGTTAAAAGTCGGCCGCAGTAGTAAAAACACTCCGGGAAAAACCCACTTAAAACCCACTTGGAGGACACACGACTAAGAAGAAAACTGCCTGTCGGGACCTGCCGGGGGAAAAGGCAGAGAGGATGGAAAAAGAGGGGAGAGCAAGGGGCAGTAGGGGAAACGGCGGGATGAAGAGAGGAGTGGCATCAGTGGGTACACGAAGAGGCAGGAGACACGTGGGGTGGGAGACGAAGAGGGAAGACAGGGCAGGAGGGAGAGCAGAGACGCTGAAAGGAGGCACAAGAGATGGAGGGGGAGTAGGAGGGGGAAGCCGCTCAGGAGGAGGGAGGGGGAGGAGAGGGAGCCCTGAGGAGGAGGCAGCAAGATGGTGTTAGAGTAGGTAGGAAGGGTAGATATCAGGGCGAAGCTCATCATCCGGGAGGGGTAGACGGTGGAAGTTGCATTGGGAAAGGAGATGAAGGGTGTGGAGATGGAGAGAGGGTGGGACACAGCGGTAGAGGCGCGGCAGTTGGGGGTGATGAGGAAGGGAGACACCAGGGGGTGAGGGGGATCAAGGCGGCGGACAATAAATAGTGTGCGGATGTGTTCAAGGAAAAGGAGAAGGTTGGGGAAGGGGATGAGGTCGTAAAGGATGCGCATGGGGGGACAGAAAGCAGATGCAGATGGCGAGATGGAGCGCATGGCGTTCGAGGATTTGGAGGGCATTATAGAACCGGGGATGGGCGGAAATCCAAGCTATGCTGGCATAACAGAGGATAGGGCGGATCAAGGATTTGTAGGTGTGAAAGATGGTGGAAGGATGCAGACCCCACGTCCGGCCACACAGGAGTTTCAGGAAGCAGAGGCGGTTGTGAGCTTTGTTTTCGATGGTAAGGAGATGGGGAGTCCAGGTGAGGTGGCGGTCGAGTGTGAGGCCAAGTTATTTGGTGGTAGGAGTGAGGTGGATAGGATGGCCATAAATGGTGAGGTAGAAATCATGGAGGTGGATGGAGCGGGTGGTGTGGCCTAAGATGATCACCTGGGTCTTGGAGGGATTAACACGGAGGAACCACTGGTTGCACCAAGTGGTGAATTGGTCAAGATGGGTTTGGAGGGTACGTTGGGACCGTTGAAGGGTAGGATAAAGGGCTAGGAAGGCAGTGTTATCAGCGAACTGGAGAAGATGAACAGGAGGGGGAGGTTTGGGCATATTAGCAGTGTACAAGAGATAGAGAAGAGGGGAAAGGACAGAACCTTGGGGCACGCCAGTAGAGGGATAAAAAGTATGGGAGTTGGAATTGTGGATAGTCACATAAGAGGGACGATGGGAGAGGAAGGAAGCAACAAGACAGACAAAGTTGATGGGGAGAGCATAGGTCTGGAGTTTGAAGAGGAGCCCGGAATACCAGACATGGTCATAGGCGTTCTGGAGATCAAGGGAAACAAAGATAGCGGAGCAACGTGAGTTAAGTTGGAGGGAAAGAAGGTTGGTAATGTTAAGGAGCTGGTCGTCGGCGGAGAAGGAAGGCCGGAAGCCACATTGGGTAAGAAGAACGAGGCAGTGCTGGTTAATGTGGCGGTGAATACGGTGAGAGAGGATGGCCTCGAAGACCTTACTGAACACAGAGGTGAGGCAGATGGGACGATAGGAAGAGGTATCAGAGGGGGGTTTGTTAGGTTTAGGGAACAGCATGACACGGGAAGTCTTCCACAGGTCGAGGTAAAATCCAGTGGAGAGGAGGACATTGTACAGGGTAGCAAGGACAGACAGGAAGGATGGAGGGGATTCCTTGAGGTGACAGTAGGTGACGCCATCATGACCAGGGGCAGTGTTGCAGAAGTAACCGATTCAAGTACTGGAAGCTGGGGGCGAGTGGGGGGACAGAGGTGTTAGTGTGGTCAAGGACAGTGGGGAAGAGGGAGTAATCAAAATGTGGATCATCAGGAATGGAGAAGACCTCGGATAGGTGGGAAGAAAAATGGTTAGCCTTACTGAGGTTGTCAGGAAAGGGTCGATCGTTATGGAGGAAGGGGTAATGCGGGATGGGATGGCTAACAGTAAGGCGGTGGAAGGCTGACCAGTACTTGGAGGAGTTGACAGGGATGGTGGAGTTCAGGCGTGTGCAAGTCCGGCGCCAGTCCCGGCGTTTCTTTGCTGTAAGGAGGTTCCGGATATGTCGCTGTAATTGCCGGTGGCGGGTGGGAGTATCCCGATCATGAGTGCAGAGGAAGGAGTGGTAGAGACTGCGGGATTCACGCAGAAGAAGGGCGGCCTGTGGAGGAAGCGTAGGGTGGAGAGGGTGGATGAGTTTGGTAGGGACATGAGCCTTCGCAGCGTCAGTGATGGTCTTCTGAAGGAAGGAAGAGGAATGGGTGTTGTCATCAGGGTGGTGAAAGGTGAGGGGGTGGCTTTCGACCTGTAAGGCAATGGATTCCCAGTAGGCATCCCATTTGGCATGGTGGTAGTCATGGACAGACTTTAGAGGAGCAGCTGGGCGGGTGGCTGCAGTGGCGGGACGAGTAGAGGAAATGGTGAGAAGGACAGGGAGATGGTCACTACCGATGGGATCGAGGACATCAACGGCGATGCGACTGAGGAAGCGAGAATAACATCAGGGGTGGAGTTACTTTCAGGACAGGTGTGCCGTGAGACAGGAACAAGGTCACCATGGAGGGTGGCAAGGAACTGATGCCACCGCTGAAGGGTGGCAGGATTACCACTGTGGATACTGAGGTCAGCGGCGATCACATAGGTGGAGAAGGTACGGTCAACATGGGAAATGGAGTCAAAGGGGAGAGGAGCTGTGGGGCGGATACAGATAGTGGCACAGGTGACGGTGAGGGAGGGAAAAAATAGGCTGAGGAGAAGGTGTTCGGTTGGGTCATTGAGGAGGGCTTGTAGCCGGACAGGGAGATACCTGAGGTGGCCTATAGCGACCCCGCCTTGGGCTAGGGGAAGGGGATTGTCAGGTTGCTGAAGGAGATAGGGGGAGGTGCGGACAACATGGTGGGGTTGGAGGAAGGTTTCATTAAGGATGAAAGAGTCAACCTGGTGCTGGGAGAGGGTATGCATGAAGAGGTATTTGTCTGCAGGGAGGGAGCGAATGTTGAGGTACAGGAGATGATACTGTTGACGCGCCAGGAGGTTTGAGGTGGGAAGGGTGTGGGAAGGGGACAGAGAGGCTTAAACGAGGGTGTCGAGGCGTGTGAAGGTAAAGTGGGCCTGGTTGTGGGAGTAGGTGGCATAGGTGTTTAAGTGGAAAACAGAGTGGGCGGCAAGGGAAATCTGCTGGAGTGTGTGAGGGCGCTGGAAGGGGTGGATGATCTGCAGGACGATGGTGAGGAAATGGATGATGTCTTCTGCTTTCTGCTGAATGGGGGGCGGAGGGAATTGTTTGGGTGGATGGGTGGGTCAATGGGGCGAATGGGGACAGTGAGTTCAGGGTTGGTGGGAGGGGGCTTGGCTTTGCAACACCTCTGCCTCCATGACCACAGGGCTGAGTTTTGTGATGACGGCGGTGAGGGTCGGCGGACGACGAGGCGGTTGGGGTTGACAAGGAGAGGAGGATGTAAGGAATGGGGTGAGGGATGCGTGGGGCCCAAAGGTGATTCGGGGAAGGCACTGGAGGATATCAGTATGGAAGGATGGAGAGGGAGACTTGATGAGAACAGAGTCTCTGCGAGGGATAAGTTGGGTGATGGGTGCACTGGGGATGTACTTCCGGATTTAAAGGGGTGAGGGTGTGGGCATCCAGGAATTTCGAATCGGGGTTGGCTAGGAGGAAGGTATACAGGGAGGGGGCTGGAGAGGAGGGAGGTGGGGTGGTATCCATAGCGGGGTCAGTGGGAGGTGGGATGGGCAGTGGCTTTTTGGATGAGGGAGTAGAGGAAAGGTCGCCACTGGGCTGTTTGGAAGATTTTTTGGCAGGTGTTGCCTGGGAGGAGGGATGAGGAACTAGATGGATGGGGAGGTGGTGAGAGGCAGGGCCCTCCTGTGAGGCAGTAGCACTGGATGAGAGGGTAGGGTGCTCTGCGGCGGGCGGTGACTTGGGCAGTGGAAGCAGTGGCAGTTGCAGTGGGGCGCTGAGAACAAACAAACACAGAAATTTACACACAATCTACTGTTTTATCAACGTATGCTGTCCCTCACATCTCTCCTTGAGCTTAAAGCTCAAAATTTACTTTCCCCAGAACTCGTTATATTAGAAGGTATCTGCCGGGCGCTGGTGGTCGAGCGGTTCTGGCGCTACAGTCTGGAACCGCGCGACCGCTACGGTCGCAGGTTCGAATCCTGCCTCGGGCATGGATGTGTGTGTTGTCCTTAGGTTGGTTAGGTTTAAGTAGTTCTAAGTTCTAGGGGACTTATGACCTCAGCAGTTGAGTCCTATAGTGCTCAGAGCCATATGAACCATTAGAAGGTATCTACTGTGTACACCTGTGAATTACTCTCTCTCTGCCACTATCATTGTCACTATGTTAAACAGGTGTTGTATGTGTGACACTGGTCAAATGGTTCAAATGGCTCTGAGCACTATGGGACTCAACTTCTGAGGTCATTAGTCCTCTAGAACTTAGAACTAGTTAAACCTAACTAACCTAAGGACATCACACACATCCATGCCCGAGGCAGGATTCGGACCTGCGACGGTAGCGGTCTCGCGGTTCCAAACTGCAGCGCTTAGAACCGCACGGCCACTTCGGCCGGCTGACACTGGTCAGATGTAATAGTGGGCTTGATGGCCCTAATGTATCTCGTTAAATAACACACACACAACAAACACTCAAACAAACTTTATTTTCGTTTGGAACAACTGTCAACATTGCGGCGAAAATCGAATAGTCTCAGTTCCCCAATTCCGACCAAGGTTTTCGGGGTAGAGGGAGGGGAGAGGGAGGGGAGGGGGGGCTCATTTATTCCTCGGGCAAATGCCAATACTCCCAAATATGCTCAATTGGGACTGGCTCTGCCTCACAACCAGCCTTATGCGACAGCTGGCCGAAAAGAACCGCGACTCCTTCAGGGGCCAGATCTGAAACAGCCCACTCTTCTTCTTGGAGTAGAGAGTGAGAAGTTAAAAATGAAAGAAGAAAAAAATCTCAGTATCAAGTGGCGAGTGAAACCGCTGATCGCAGTGGGCACCACTACACCTGTGTGATTCCATTTCTTCTACGACAGTCAGCGGCTCTCCTGATGAAGTCAATGGTGGTCTATTAGCGAAGGCTCAGATTTTCGTTGTGAATTGAGGCGGCAAGTGCACCGCGAATAATTTACATAATAAATCCATCGCGAAAGATTGCCTGGTTATTACAGAAGCAATATGTGCTTCATTTTGTGTCTTTCCATGGTCTGATATCGGACTTCATGAAAGAGTAAAAGATTAATTTGTCATCTTGTTGCACGCACGACCATTGTAAATAGAACCTTTATGGACTGCACGTTAAAGTTAATACGGTAAAATTAATAACACAGTTGAAAGTAATAGTTCTATTGCTTAGGCAGCTACTTCTAAATAATATTTTTGATAAAAAATTTTATGGGATTTTTCGTTCCTTTTTCATCTGCAGGGGCCGGGGGCGTATCCTTCTCTACTTCCTATTGAGCTCAAATTACACGCAACTAGGCGGACAGAACGAAGGAAAAATCAAACTTGAGAAATAAAAGCCATACTACAGCACAAGCACTGACAAGTGTAATTCAGGTTACACGGGTCAATACACGGAGCTCCATAACATATCGGATAAAGGCAGTGTCAAACCGCGTATGCTCGACCTTCCACATCACGTATAGCTAGCATCCCGACGATAATGCTTTGACGTTTGGAGTGCACTTGAAACTGTGCATATTACTGTCTCACCAGACAGCGATAACAGCAACACACAAGAGAATCTGTAAGCGGCTCTGTCGCGAACACAGTGACTGTATGAGCGTCTAGACCAATGACGTCAGGCGACACTTGTCATGTCGGCCATGCTCTTCAAAACACGCTGCAGTCCACAGCCACTTGGTGATACGGCTTTAATGCTGTACTCACTGGTCTCTCGGCTGGATCTGATTTCACCATACTAAACAGCACCTGCATTTCGTCTGTGGAGTCCTATGAAATGTTGTAATTGCTGTTGACTGCTGTTTCCATTACCACAGCATTCCAAATACCTCCACTTACTTTGGCGTCCATATATCGGAGGACTCTTAGTACTACGTGAGACAATCAGTACTTAATGTATATAGTCTTTGTCGTACTGACTGCGTTTCTTCAATAAATAACTACATAGAAAAGTTATACAAATCTCAGAAGTGGGTAGTTAAAATAAATAAATATATTTCCAAAAATGATCAAACGATAATCTAGATACAACGATACAAATGTTTTTAAATAGCTTAGTCGTCAACAAAATTCCAGAAACAATAAAGGAAAACGATCAGTCAAAATTGCAACATAATTACTTGCGTGAATGTAACGCAGTGGTTGCTAACTGAAAGAGGATGACTAGGGAGGCTGTTACAATATGAGCCAAATATGATGACCATTGTTCTCTTATGCAAACAAACCAGCCAGTTGCCCCAGCTACCGTTATATAAATCAACTACTCTGTTGGGCCCTGTTTTGTTTGTTTAGGTGTTAGTTAACGTGCAATAGTTGTCATTATATTTACTATTAACGGTCCATGACTGTCATGACAGTTACCGTAATTAATAGCCAAGATGGCGGCGGAGTGGTGCACTTGTGATCATTTTTACCTGGATGTTAGTCAATGGTCAAATGTCTCTAACATAAATTGATTACCGTCAACCTAAACGTTGTAATTTATTATCCAAAAATTGCATCTCCCCTTCCCAACTGGTGCAGTGTGCTCCTTCCCCACCATCGCTGTTGCAGTGTGCTCCTACTGGTCCTACCCCCGCCACTGCCCCACCTCCCTTAGCGTCTTCAGCTTTCTCAGACCGTCATTATTAGTCTGTACCTCGCTCAAGCAACAGCACCATCACTGTGAAGGATCGAAGATCATCTATCGTCTCAGAACAGAATAAAGAGAAGAAAACTGTTTGATTCAAAAGTAAGCATTAATTCCTCTGTCTCTTATTATTATTATTGTTTGTCATTTAGTAATATATTCTTTCTCCTGTAGTGTAGAAAACCTCTTAATCATAATGCCTTCGACCAGCCTGATTCATGGAAATCATTGTACTAGGGGGGAAGGAGAGATAACAGATTTGGATCTTAAATAATCACCTCTATGATGACTGTTTGGAAATTAATAATACCTGGATAACATGAACGCAAGTGCACTGCTCGGTTGATATCTTGGCTATCATTTATAGTAATTATTATGGTAGTTACAGGCGATTAATTTTAATCATAATAACAGTAATTTCCCTTTAATTGCATCCTAAATAAACAAAACAAGGGTACAAGTGAACGATTTGTTTACATAACGGGAACTAGGGCAAATGGGCAACTTATTACACTACTGGCCGTTAAATTTGCTACACCACGAAGATGGTGTGCTACAGACGCGAAATTTTACCGACAGGAAGAAGATGCTGTGATATGCAAATGATTAGCTTTTCAGAGTTTCACACAAGGTTGGCGCCAGTGGCGACACCTACAACGTGCTGACATGAGGAAAGTTTCCAACTGATTTCTCATACACAAGCAGCAGTTGACGGGCGGTGCCTGGTGAAACGTTGTTGTAATGCCTCGTGTAGGGAGGAGAAATGCGTACCATCACGTTTCCGACTTTGATAAACGTCGGATTGTAGCCTATCGCGATTGTGGTTTATCGTGACATTGCTGCTCGCGTTGGTCGAGATCCAATGACTGTTTGCAGAATATGAAATCAGTGGCTTCAGGGGAGTAATACGGAACGCCGTGCTGGATCCCAACGGCCTCGTAAGACTAGCACTCGTGATGACAGGCATCTTATCCGCATGGCTGTAACGGATCGTTCAGCCACGTCTCGATCCCTGAATCAACAAACGGGTACGTTTGCAAGACAATAACCATATGTACGAACAGTTCGACGACGTTTGCAGCAGCATGGACTATCAGCGCGGAGACCATGACTGCGGTTACCCTTGACGCTGCATCACAGACAGGAGCGCCTGCGATGGTGTACTGAACGACGAACCTGGGTGCACGAATGGCAAAACGTCATTTTTTCGGATGAATTCAGGTTCTGTTTACAGCATCATGATGGTCGCATCCGTGTTTGGCGACATCGCGGTGAACGCACATTGGAAGCGTGAATTCGTCATCGCCATACTGGCGTATCACCCGGCGTGATGGAGTGGGGTGCCATTGGTTACATGTCTCGGTCATTTCTTCTTCGCATTGACGGCACGTTGAACAGTGGACGTTACATTTCAGATGTGCTACGACCCGTGGCTCTACCCTTCATTCGATCCCTGTGAAACCCTACATTTCAGCAGGATAATGCACGACCGCATGTTGCAGGTCCTGTACGGGCCTTCCTGGATACAGAAAATGTTCGACTGCTGACCTGGTCAGCACATTCTCCAGATCTCTCACCAATTGAAAACGTCTGGTCAATGGTGGCCTTGCAACTGTCTCGTCACAATACGTCAGTCACTACTCTCGATGAACTGTGGTATCGTGTTGAAGCTACATGGGCAGCTGTAACTGTACTCGCCATCCAAACTCTGTTTGACACAATGCCCAGGCGTCTCAAGGCCTTTATTACGGCCAGAGGTTGTTGTTCTGGTTACTGATTTCTCAGAATATATGCACCCAAATTGCGTGAAAATGTAATCACATGTCATTTCTAGTAGAACATATTTGTCCATTGAATACCCGTTTATCATCTGCATTTGTTCCTGGTGTAGCAATTTTAATTGCCAGTAGTGTAATATACCGGGTGATCAAAAGGTCAGTATAAATTTGAAAACTTAATAAATCACGGAATAATGTAGATAGAGAGGTAAAAATTAACACACGTGCTTGGAATGAGATGGGGTTTATTATAACCAAAAAAAAAAGCAAAGTATTGCTAGACGGGTGAAAGATCTCTTGCGCGCGTCGTTTGGTGATGATCGTGTGCTCAGCCGCCACTTTCGTCATGCTTGGCCTCCCAGGTCCCCAGACCTCAGTTCGTGCTATTATTGGCTTGGGGGTTACGTGAAGTCGCAAGTGTATCGTGATCGACCGACATCTCTAGGGATGTTGAAAGACAACATCCGACTCCAGTGCCTCACCATAACTCCGTACATGCTTTACAGTGCTGTTCACAACATTATTCCTCTACTACAGCTAATGTTGAGGAATGTGGTGGACGTATTGAGTATTTCCTGTAAAGAACATCGTCTTTGCTTTGTCTTACTTTGTTATGCTAATTATTGATATTATGATCAGATGAAGCGCCATCTGTCGGACATATTTTGAACGCCATCTGTCGGACATATTTTGAACGTTTTTATTTTTCCTTCTAATAAAATCCCATGTCATTCCAAGCATGTGTGTCAATTTGTACCTCTCTATCTACATTATTTCGTGATTTAATCAGTTTTCAAATTTATACTGCTTTTTGATCACCCGGTATATTACACTACTGGCGATTAAAATTGCTACACCAGGAACAAATGCAGATGATAAACGGGTATTCAATGGACAAATATGTTCTACTAGAAATGACATGTGATTACATTTTCACGCAATTTGGGTGCATATATTCTGAGAAATCAGTAACCAGAACAACAACCTCTGGCCGTAATAAAGGCCTTGAGACGCCTGGGCATTGTGTCAAACAGAGTTTGGATGGCGAGTACAGGTACAGCTGCCCATGTAGCTTCAGCACGATACCACAGTTCATCGAGAGTAGTGACTGACGTATTGTGACGAGACAGTTGCAAGGCCACCATTGACCAGACGTTTTCAATTGGTGAGAGATCTGGAGAATGTGCTGGCCAGGTCAGAATGTCCACCATTTTGATCATATTGGTACAGTTCCTCTGTTATGAAGAACTGGTGTGACACACTAGTAATTTTACTAGTACATCTGACAGCATAATCCACATTTAATGGTTTATTGTCACTAATCACGCAGTTACAGACAGTAAATCAGCTCTAATGTATCCTCTGCCTCTGCCCAGCCGTTAATGTGACAGTTTTTCCAGTTTCTAGTAGGCCTGTTTAGTCTACTGACAACAACGTCTACCTTGGTGGAATAAGGTTCGTTGGTGGTCCCCATGAATTTAAAATCCCAAGTCACCAAGAGTTTGGATCGTAAATCGTCAGCGTTATTGGTCCAAGAAGCACAAAAGTAATTTATGTAGAAGGCGTTCCACCAAACGTGAAAGGTAAGCGTATAGAAAGTTAAGACCCTACCAGCATCGAGATTTCCTAGAAAGATCAGAAACACTGAAGGGGAGGATCGCGAATGTTCAACTGGACAGCCATTGCACCTATATGGCGATGCCTCTTCTCTAGATTACAAGAACCCTTTCCAAATGCTGGAAACGTAAACGTTTGATGAGTCTGATGTTGAAATAATACCTCTAAGCAGACTCGAGGATTTCTGGATTTGAAGCTGTGATCGTCGTCATCTCACTCTAACACCATGGCTATCTTTGTTTTTATTTGTTTCTGCCACAAGTGGTTTAAAATCTCATATAAGGTGCAAGGGTATGTTGGCCAGTACGGAAGTCCCAATTCCACAATTCAATATTTTTGTTATTCGCACTGTTCTGGCACTCTGAGATGATCACCAATGAATTAGGTATCTTTTCCTGTTATTCTGTTCAGCGCACGTGTCCTAGAGTAGTAAAATTAGGGTACGTTGTCGGCCCTAGCTCATAAAAGAACTTGGATATGGAGTCAGGAAAAAATGATACCTCTGTACCAAAGGCCAGGAGGAATTCAGGTGTAGATTATCTCACAATTTATAGATCTCTTCTATACTCTTTCTGGTTTATTTAGCTCTTATTCCACCTGCGATATCGTTTTATGGACTTCTTCTCTTAGGTTATACATACTCTTCTATGTATTAACTACGCAGGTCACTCTACCGTGCGTGGCGGAGGGTACATTTTACCGATATGATCGATTCTTTGTCCTCTTACCATTCAGTACTGAGCGAGTCGAATATGCCCCAGAAAATAACTGATAAAGCTGTTATCAACCGGGAGGTTGGTTTGAACACAGCAATGCTTTATTCGGTGTGGTCCAATCAGAGGTGCAATGCCGTTGCCTTCATGGGACCTTTGAACTGACTCATTCAGTTATAGGGGGCATACAGGTTGAAGTAGATTCCAACATTTTTCACATCAGTAAAATTTATCAGTGGAGAAAGAAGTGAAAAGTGACAGAAAAAATCCTGAAGCGTTCTTTTTTTCTTTTATCTTGTGATTCTTATACAAGTCATGGTGGCAGCAATGGTTGCACAGTTTTCATTGAATACTGATTCTTTACATTTACGCATTAGGACATCGCGAAAACTTCTCGATCGTTCCTCGACCGATTCCTCTTTAAATTTCTTGTCATTTTAGTGACACTTTATTACGGTCTACGTCCGGAGGAGTGTATTGTTAAAGTCGTTCGATACTTATTACGTTTACTTGTTACGAAGTTCAAACGCTGGAACAATCTACAGGGTCGTGAGAAACAGTGTGAAAAGCTTGTAAGGGCGTTGCAGAGTATGTTGTGCTGAGTAATAACTGTTAGGAAACAAGTTACGTATGTTGCACAGTTTTCAAATTAATTCAGCCGTGTGGCATGATCTTTCTCCTCGAAATATGCTGACAAAATTAATGCATCGAAGCAATGCTAGCAGTATATCTACCAACCTTTTGGAATCTTTCGAATGACCTTGAACCATGGTGACATCACATGTTGTCATTGACACCGAATGCACGAAGTCATCATTGTACATTCAGTATATCATCAATGACAATGAATACATGACTTCGTGAAGATGGTGGACGGTGAGAAATATTAGTATGAAGTAACTTGTTTCTAACAAGATCAGTAAGTGTTATTGCGAAGGCATTTATTTTATGTGATTGTGTTCTTCCTACATACTAAAGTGTGTAAAAGTAAATTATGACATCAACTAAACGTAAACATGTGATTCTTTCTTTAAAGGAATAACTGCAAGTGTTTGAAAAGTGAGTCCCTTCAAAAGGATGCGAGGAGGGTAGAAGTTGGCGTAACAACTGCATAAGATTGGAGAAAAAATAGAAAACTCTTGAAAGTCATACAATGACGACTGATGATGAGAAAAGACTGAAGATACGAAAACCTTGAAGAAGCCTGAAAGGGAAATTCTAGAGAATGCTCTCTGGGTGTGGTTTGAGCAGGAAAGAAGAACAGGATCTCCATGACCTGGACCAGTCACAAAAAAGAGGAACACTACTTTTGTACGAAAAATTAGATGGATATAATGAATAGAACAGTTTACAGTGAGTGAAGGCCGGTTACATCTGTGGAAAAAACGACATGGGTTTAGAAATCTAATTGTTTCCTGCGTGAAGGTTCTGGTGACAAAACAGCTGCCAATGCATTTGTTTGTAAATTTGAAAACTTAGTTCCAGAGCTTAAGCTGACCCCTGATCAAGTGCATAACATTGATAACAGTGGCTTAAACCACAAAATTCCCCCCAACAATACGTCTTGCTACACAAAATGAGTCTCTAACAGGTAAAAAGCTTGCAAAGATAGGATAACTATAGGTCTCTGTAGTAACGACAGTGGCTGTCGCGAGCTTCGTTTCGTCTGGCAGCGTAACATGTCTAATCCAGACCCAGATCAAGGAGTCATTGAGCGGCTGAAGGGGCGTTGTCGTCGTAAGTTCATTGAATCAGTTTTAGTGAAGGCACAAGAAGGCTGCAGCTTGTTTCATGGGATGAATCAATAAATACACTGATTAAAAAATCACAGTACCAAGAAGGAGTTGTGCGACATAAACGGAAGTTGGTAGCCGTGTTTCTACATCTGTAAGATGATGTCTGTTCAGATTTCGCGCCAGTCGCATACGAGTAGCGCTACTAGAGCCACTATGACAACACAAATCAGTGAGTTGACGTTAGCCAAGAATTCCTTTAAGGAGACAAGTCAGTGATTTAGAACAAGGTCGTGTAATAAAGGCTACGAGGAGCTGGGCGTTCCTTCTGCGGTACTGGAGAAAAACTTGGCAGGAATATCTACACTGCACATTATTGCTGGCAACTGCGGTGACGAGATTGTACGGCCGGAAGAAGACGGGGCACTAGCGAGAGGTGGGACCATCGTGTTCGACGTTTGTCTCTGGCGCTTCGTACTGCATCTGCAACAACAGTTTGAGCAGGAGCTGCCACAACAGTGACACAACGAACTGTTGCAAATCGGTTACTTCAGGGCAGCTCTGGGACAGACATCCTGTTGCAAGCATCACCGATCGCAAAACACCGCCGTTTGGATTTCAGTGGTGTGAAGCGAGATCTCATTGGAGGACATGGTGAAGGTCTGTTGTGTTTTCTGATGAAACCCGGTTCCACTTCGGTGACAGTGACGGCGTGCATTGATTAGAAGGAGACCAACTGAGCGCTTCCATCCATCCGACCTATGTGCGTGATGACTCACTGGACATGCACCTGGAGCTAAGATCTACAGTGCGATTTCATATGACAGGAGCACTCTCGTGGTTATCCCAAGCACCATGACTGCAAAAATGTATGTCAGTCTGGTGATTCGACCTATTGAGCTGCCATTCACGAGTGGTATTCCAGAGGTGTTTTCCGACAAGATGACGCCCACCCACATACCACTGTTGTAACCCAACATGAACTACAGATTGTCGACATGTGGCCTTGGCTTGCTCGATCACCAGATCTGTGTCCAATCGAGCACATATAGGACATCATTAGACGACAATTCTAGCGTCATCCACAAAAAGCACTAACCGTCCCTGTACTGACCGACCAACATCCCACAAGCTGACATCCGGCACCTGTTCAACAAAATGCATGCACGTTTTCATGCTTTCTGTCAACATTCTGACGTTTACGCCGATTATTAATACAGCAACATGTTAATCACTTAAATATATTACTTTGACAAATGTATTCCCGAAATATCATTCATCTACAGTAACAACTTTTTGCTTTTCCGATTTTTTCCTGTTAGTGTATATTGTGATCTTACGCTGCACATGTGGAGAGTATTTGGTATAATGTTACTACACAGTGGATGCGACAATCTATTAGTCATAGGTAAGAATTAAGCAGTCTCCACTTTCCTGAGATATGATGACTCGCTCAGTCATAATACGTGTTCATAATATAGATATAATTAATGGTTTGACGAGCTGTATAGTAAAACTGAGCTATGCTTCTTGTACAAAATTTATACCATGTGCCCTACATGTTGGTGACTATATATGAAACAAGATAAAAGGTTTTCTTGTGGTGTGCGCGTACGTCGTGGAACTGTTTTGTGTTAGCAGTTCGTGTCATAACATTTTTCCTTATATGTAGTTTTCTGTATAATTACGGATCTGAAGTTGGCTAACAGCATCGTCCGAAATTGATAGTGTATAAAAATAGTCAACTGTTGTATTGAGCAACAAAGTATTTTCTCTCACTTTAGCAAATGTAAAGGCTTACAGATCGCGTATCTCCAATTTGTCCATGTCAACTAATAACAAAAAAGCTACTTGATAATGATGATAGACTTTAGGACTGTGTGTGCACGACTGTGCACTACTTTTAAAGCACTGAAAAGAATAGATCGTTGACTTAAATTTGAGTTTATTTCAGAAAGTTTGAAGAATAAATTCGTTGCGATTATACTTTATTAAATCCCATTTATCGTATTACAAACTGGCACTACATTTTCATTTCCTTCAGAAAATTGATCACAGTGATTCCTTCACGTTATTAACAAAACTCGAGGAGAAATAGTATCTTAATATACGTAGAGTCTTCACACAACGTTACATATTCCCGAAAACTAACAGCTGTTGGTCTGAGTTATGGTTAGTGATAATAAAGCACACTTAGTGTTACGTGTGCTTGCTATCTTGATCTATGTTACTTTCATTAATTTCCAGTTCAAACAGACTGCGCTTATAGGGCACGCATGTCTACCATATTTCAGGCGTTAGTGTGTTTTCATACATTTTTTGTACTGTTGGATCCATTCGTGTACTTCAGTTCGCTAATTCTCTCCCACAGTATGTCACATCTACAGCCATTAAGCCCAACGTAGTTCAGGGTTTCTAAACCAGTTTGTCGCGACCTGTACCGTGTGCAATGGCCACATCGAGAAATTTCGTCCTATTCTAAAGAGTAAAGTATAAGTTTATAATACGACGAAATTACGCTTTCATGTGACCCATATTTATTTATAGCAAATTTAGATCCAATCTTTATACGTTAGTGCCCGAAACTGAGGGAAAATCTATTTGTCTGCTTGCTGCCTATTGGAACCATCATAAGAATGTGGAACAGTGGCAGCTTTTTCATCCTACTTGGTGAATCCAAAATTAAAAATACTGTGGCAATTTGTCGAGTTTTTGTATATACACTCCCTAAATAAGAAGCGGTCCAAATATTTTATTTCACCTTCACGATAGAGGTAATTATTATTCGTAAAAGACAAAGTGAACAAGGTATTCGACAGCCGCAACAACGCTAGTGCACTACAAAAAATGTGAGAAAAATTGCGTTTATTTTCAGACTTTACAATCTCGGGGTGACATTTAACTATTTACTTGCCTCAATAGCAGTATTCCGATGCTAGAAGAACAGAGCTAATAAATGTCAGCTGTGACGGGTAGTTTTATGTTTTCACTAACGTTTATCTATTTTGTCAGTCAAAGGACAGAAGATAAAAGAGCATAGCAGTTGCTAGTACTTCAATTAATTAAATAATATTAACTAGGTGTTCACCTTTACGTATGACCGCCCCCGGTAGCTGAATGGTCAACGTGACGGATTGTCAATCCTCAGGGCCTCGGTTCGAATTCCCAGCTGGGTCGAGGAATTTTCTCCGCCCAGCGACTAGGTGTTGTGCTGTCATCATCATCATCCTATCATCCTCATCGACTGCAGGTCACCGAAGTGGTGTCAAGTTGAAAGACCGGCACCCGGCGAACGGCCTGCCCGGCCGGGGGGGCTGGCGGCGGGGGAGAGGGGGGGGGGTTGAGGGGGAGGGGGCAAGCCGTACGATTAAATAAAAAACTTTACGTATTATATAGATGTCAAGTATTGCCATTAAAGTATATGAGCAAATATTACTGAAATGGGTTCTCTACTTGCTCAGTTCCGCGGATCTCGGATTACCTCTGTCATTGATCCAACATTATTGTATCTATCTTTCGAACGTCTTGTATTGGCAACAAGGAAAGATACTGAACAGAAAGGGAAGCAGCGAAGGTTCAATAATCGGATCGAGAAAATAAGTGCCGCTTGTCGAACGGGCTGCTGTCGGAAGCGAAGAACATAAGGATATGTAGGAACCTTAATGCCAATGGTAACTGAAATTATGAGGTGTCATTCATGAATCTGAGCCGTGCGCGGCTCGTGTTCATGCCGTTTCTTGCTTGACAGCTTCTCTTTACGGTACTGTCGCCTCGTTTCTTAGTCGATTTACTGGCGTCACTAAGTTGCTGGCCTGCCTGCCCGTGAGTGGTTCAAAAATGGTTCAAATGGCTCTGAGCACTATGGGACTCAACTGCTGTAGTCATTAGTCCCCTAGAACTTAGAACTACTTAAACCTAACTAACCTAAGGACATCACACACACCCATGCCCGAGGCAGGATTCGAACCTGCGACCGTAGCAGCAGCGCGGCTCCGGACTGGAACGCCTAGAACCGCACGTCCACCGCGGCCGGCTGCCCGTGAGTGGCAGCAGCAACGCGTATCGATAAGAGCCCTATCGTATTATATTTGAAGCGACCGCTAGTATTTCTGGCTCGTCGTGTGTCGGGGGTTCAGTCGGGACGGAGCGCCACTGAGGTCCGGACAGTCAGTACTCGCCGACCGCTTGCGACACACATACACTGTCCGACGGAAGGAGATTGGAGCGGGAACGACCGTTGGTTGGTCGTTCAGTCGGTCGTCTCATCGGACGACGTGTATTTGGTCTTTTGACCGTTTCAGGGCCTTGGCATTTGGTCATCTTGCCGGACTTGGGTCGGTTGCTTCCTTGTGCAGAGATGTCGGGTGGCCAATGGGCAAGTGCTACCTCTGCATTGTTGGGTCCGAGCCAGTGTGCTCGGGTCGCCGTGTGTCCGAGTTCCGAACGGACATGGAGTTGAGTCGGGATGGAGCTGCAGTGAGGTCCGGACAGCCAAGACTCGCCCGACTGTTGCTGACACACATCGGACGACGTATATTTGGTCCCCGACCGCTTCGGGTTCTCTGTGTGTGTCGACTTGTCATTCGTCCTGCTTGTTCCACAGTGATTGCTTTTACGATTGTTCGAGTTCTTGTGGAAGTGTTTCGTGGAACTGTGTCTAGCTTGTGTAATTTTGACTGAGGAGTTGTGTTAATGCGGTCTGCGTACTGGAGTAGGCAGTCGGGCGGTTGGGACAGTGCAGCGAGGAAGTCTCCGCGGCGAGGGCATTAACATAGTTTTCCGGCAGTGTGTTTTTCCTCGCCGTGTTCATGCTGTCCGTGTAGTCCCACCTAAACTTATGTTAGAGATACCTCCTCAGGCCAACCCTTGGAGCATTTCTGAGCACCACTGTTCTGTTGTTTCAAATTGTGATTTTCTTTTAGTCTCAAGTACTGTGCGAGGCCTTCATCCGTCTATTAGTTTAGTTTGTTTTAATGTTAAGATAAGACCTTCAGCCGCCTTAAATTAAAACCTTGAAGATTTTAGCTAAACTAATTTTTTAAGGGATTTTGCCCATTGGAAACCCTTATTATTATCCAGGCCTTAAGCGTTGAGTTCTTCTACCTTCATTATGTGGCCTTCAGCCGAACTTAACGTGAAATATTTTAAGATAAGGCCTTCAGCCACCTTAAATTAAAATTTGAAAAATCACTTGTTTAAAACCTTTTAAAATTTTCTTTTCTATCTGAAATTCCTGTTATCCAGGCCTTAAGCCCTCAGTTCTTCTATCTCTAGTGTGTGGCCTTCAGCCTAGTTTTTATGTAAAATTTTGTAACTGAGGCCTTCACCCGTGTGTGTTCCTTACGCAATTTTAATAACTTGTGTTCGAGCCTTCAGATATACTGTTTTTGAATGCTTTTAAGGGGATGTGCGATTAAGTGTTTTTTGGAAAATAAAGTTTGTATATTTTTTGCAACTGACAGTAACTGATTTTGGCCCCTTTCCACAATTGTAACATGATCCACTCTGTCCTGCGAAAGCAGATTTCAGAATCCTTAGTAGGTGAAAGTTGATGGGAGCAGAAGTACTTAATTGAATATAAAACTGTATAAACTGTCCACTCATATTAATGTGACCACCTTCAGAAGCTGGAACAATCACCCTTTGTAGCGCAGACCGCTGCGCGACGTGCAGGAAGAGAGTCTGCGAGGTTTTGGAGGGCACCGACAGGGATGTGGAGCTTTTGCGGTACTTCGGTAGGGGATCCATTGCGCGAACGTCTCGATTGTGTTTAAATTCGGCGATTTTGTTGGCCAGGTGAGTGTAGTAAACTCATCCAGGTGCCCTTCGGGCGACACACGTGCAATGCGAGCTACGTCATACCTTGCATTGTCTTGCTGATAGATACCATCGTGCCGAGGTAAGACAAACTCTATGTAGTTGTGGAGTGTCAGGTGGAGAGTGTCCCCAAGAGTAGAGGCATACGTGTGTTGATCCATTTCGCCTTTCACAATGGTAAGATCGCCGAGGGAGTACCATCATTCCACAGACCATAACGCTCCCTCCTGGTTGCGGGGTATTTGCTTTCAGACGACGTCTCACGCTGTAGATGCTAACGGTCACCTCTCCAGTGGAGGATAAAACGGGATTCATCTGAAATGGCCTCCTGTCGCCATTAAGTGGACGTCGAGTTTCGCTAGTGGCTTGCAAATTCCAGCTTTCTTCGCCGATGAACTGCAGCCAGCATCGGTGCGTCAACCAGGCTCCTGTTGCGGAGACGCTGTTGGTAGCCCATTAGTTCATATGGGCGGTCGGTTCCTCCACAGTTGCACATCTTTTCGCCCGTACACATCTCCACAGCCGCCGTTCACTCCTATCGTCTATGGCGGGTGTTACACGAAACATGATACATGCCTCGGTGCCCTTTTTTGGACAGCACGATTTTGCCATGCAGATACACTCTGAACACAACAGTGCGCGTATAGTTTAAAAACATAGACGTTGCCTAAATGCTTCCTTAATTGTTCCGAATGCCAAAGATTACTACCTTTTGGACGTCAGATAAATCGCTCCGGCCGCGCATGGTAGCAGCGTGGTCTAGGAACCGATGACCTCTGCAGTTTAGTCATATAGGAACTTAAATAAATAAATAACGAAATAAATCGCTCCGTTTCCGATTGACGACGAATCCACTGTTTTCCGTGCCCCCTCCCGCCGTACTTTTTATGTCATCAATTACTAGTGCTGCCGCCTGTCGTCTGAGAGTGGGTACTGAACGTTGGCATCGTCCTTAGGAGCTAATCACATTAATGTCACTGGACAGTGTACTAACACGAACATAGTATATTTATTTATACCTATTTTATACACTGACGAGATCATGTTGGAACTTGACTATTGGTCCGTTTCTTAAAGACTGACGAAATGAGTCATGTGTGTGTCATGCCGGTGGCGCCGTATAGAGCCTGCCATGCAGAATTCTTGACTGGGTGAGACTGCACTAAGAACTCCTGGAAGGGCAGTGGGTCGTGCTGGGTGTTTTAGTTCATTTAAATTCCTCTAATATTTACTCTAGGTGCGACTGAGGTTGGGTGATTGTATATTCAGTTGGGAATTCACTCTTCGTAGTGACAGAGGAAGGAAAAGATCCAGGACCGACGGGTACGTCGGATTGGTTTTCTAATGTTAACGAAAATTTCTCCCTTCCCCCGCCACTCTTCCTTTCCGAAAGAGAAAGGGAGCGGTAACTGCATGATGGAGATTACAGAACAGTAAACATAAAAAGGAGAGTCTTAGGCGTGTTCTGGACGTGAGAGAGAAGCACAGGACAGGGTCTCGAAAGGGTCTTTTTTTTGTTTTTGTTTTTCTTTATTGTGATTTTTATCACCTTACACAAGGCGGGCTGTCAGCAGCTGAGTACGCCGCTCTTCAGCCTTGAGGTTTACAGTAAGTAATACATAGAGGGGGCACAGAGAATACAATCAAAACGGCGGGCATAACAATGTAGACACCAAAAAACAAAAAAACATGGAGCCGTTCACGCTGGACGAGAAAACATCACTGACACTAGTTGACACGGCGCACAAATCATGGATGATGGCGACGGTACACGTGAACAGTGGCGGCGTGACGGCGAACAAACACTAAACACAAACGAAGGCACACACACGAGACACTGATGGCGATGACCTCCGGCGCGCGAATGTTCACTGTGCGTGTGCGAGTCCGGGGACCTGCCAAGAGAGGAGGAGGAGGAAGGGAAGTGGGAGAGCGAGAGGGGAGAGCAGAGATGCCACGGGCAGGGAAGATAGGGGGAGGGAGGAAGGGGGAGGGGAAGCCCGGGGGAAGAGGGATGGAGGGAGGGGATGGGGGAAAAGGAAAGAGAAGGGAAGGGAAGAGAAGGGAGGGAGGGTGCCTAAAGGAAAGGACACCGGGAGTGGGGGGTGGGGCAGGGTCAAAGTTGATAGGAGGGGTAGATGGAGGGGAGGAGGACATCATCAGGGAGGGGGAGCTGGTGGAAGCCACCTTGGGAGAGGGTAAGGAGGCTTGAGAGATGGAGACCAGGTGGGACATGGGAATACAGGCACGGCAGCAGGCGGGGGTGGGAGAGGATCGGGGAGACTAGTGGGTGAGGAGGATCGAGCTTACGGGATCCGTATCCTTTCAAGGAAAAGGATGAGGTGGGGGAAGGGGTTGAGATCATATAGGATCTGCGTGGGGGAGGGGAGGCGGATGCGATAGGCGAGGCGGAGAGCATGGCGTTCAAGGATTTGGAGGGATTTATGAAAGGTAGGGGGGGGGGGGTGGAGATCCAAGCCGGATGGGCATAACAAAGGATAGGGCGGATGAGGGATTTATAGGTGTGGAGGATTGTGGAGGGGTCCAGACCCCACGTACGGCCGGAGAGGAGCTTGAGGAGACTGAGTCGGGAGCGTGCCTTGACTTGGATTGTCCGGAGGTGGGGAGTCCAGGAGAGGCGACGGTCGAGGGTGACGCCAAGGTACTTAAGGGTGGGAGTGAGGGCGATAGGACGGCCATAGATGGTGAGGAAAGGGTCATGATTGGGATGGTTCTTATCTATTGGACCTCTACCCCAAATTTTCCGAGAACAAACGCCGTTGAGGGGTGGTTTGGAACAGTCAGGGGGTGAGAGAGACAGACGAAAGGCGAGAATGAAGCTATGGGACGATTGGACGTTTTTAAAATCTTGCGAGCTTTCACCTTTACTTTTGGCTGTGATAAAAGCACTCGCAAGAGAGTGCATGTGCCGACTACACAGTAAGGCGTAGATTGAGATAAAGATGGGTAAATTACGATTGGATGGAGAGAGTTTGAGTGACCATTTTCAAACTTAACGCGTTTTCCGTTTCCCCGCCACTTGGGACCACGAAATGACCTCATTTGCGCGAGTGCTGCAGAGGCAGTGCGAGCGAGTGCGGGGCAGTATGGGACGATGGAACACGAGAACTGGACGGCTTCTGGTTGCTGGATTAAGTGCGCTGTCGCCATTACGTGAGATCCCCTCGTGTCCCTGAGAGGACAGAATTTGGGCTATGTTAGATTGCATTTCTGTCATTTTCGCTTACGCTTGCTTGTTTAGTTAAGTCAAGGAGGCGTTTGTTGTCATTCTGATACATCATAATAATGCTGGATTCAACAAAAGTCTCACAGGTTGCCCGTTCCTCGGACGGCCATTATCTTTCCTCACTTTGTCAGCAATGTTTTTTAATAGTGGTCGACAGCTAGCAGCGAAGCGTATTTCCCTGGTTTCTGCAACGTATGTGAGAGGACAATACTTTTTCTCAATGAAAGTTCTCTTCCCACGAGCGTATCTCCGATGTCTTTATAAAGCCCTTGTGTTATGGAGATCACTCAGCGTTTATGGTAAACATTCAGTGTTTGTGATTTTTTTTACTGGTGTTTTCATTTGTGTTTAACTAGCTGATTGTGTCTTAAGAAATAAACAGCCATTATAATTCGTGTAAAGCTTCCATCACTGATACTAGAGCAAACCGTCATTGTCCAAGTCACCTTCCGCCATCTGCTCTCTGTAATTCACTGCCACTGCATGACATTCTATGATTACTACCTTTCTCGTCATTTGATCGCTCATGCTAATTTTTAAATCGTCAGGCAACGAAATTGGCGTGATGAGGAATGTAGAGGTTCAACATTTCATTAAACGTATTCCATTAGAAACTGTTTTAAACGCATTTAATAACCAACAGGGAGACTTTCAGTTAGTTTCCTTACTACTATGTGTAGTAATGACATAACAGTAATCTTGCACTTGGCGACTCGGCCTAAGTATGTCGATTTCCCGTGAGTCATTTGTTTAGCAGGAGGATATTAGGATGATTAATAACATGAAATTCTTTTCAGGAGAAACGTTCTGATGGTGTCCATCAATTCGGTGTTATGCAACAGCGTTGTTACCGTCGTTTCGTATGTTCATTCGGGGATTCTCTGTTCAAAAATGTATATGCCGTATGAAGCTTAATTACTAAGTGCTCATGTCAGTTCCTGATAAAAATTTGAGGTTTTATTCCTTTTTGTTTTGATTTACGGTGTTAGAGTGAAGGAATGAGATCACATTATGATAGTTATCACTCAGGCTAAGACGAGACTTTTGGACGTGAGAACAAGGAACGGCGAGCGGTGGCGCACATTCCGGTGCGCACGGTAGGAGATAATGACAGGGACAGCACTTATCAAACCGGGTTCAGAGCTGTGGGCAGAGAGGTAGCAGATGCGTCAAGAATGGACTAGGATAACAATGAGGTGCCGATTGTCTTTCGGACCAGAAGGAACTCAGGGAAGGCAGAAAACAAAAGAGCATTTGCAACTCAAAAAATGGGATTTATCGAAATAAACACCGCCGTTTCAATAAGGAGCTTAGAGCGTCTAAGGGTAGCGTGAATAGTGATCAAAATTTCCTGCTTCTCGTTTATTACTCCACCATTGAATTTTGAATAAAAGTCACCAGTAGTGGTAGCAGAAGACTTCTGGCATCAGAAGTTACTCTCGCTTTGCCAACACTTTGTCAAAGAGGACGGAGGGTGAACAGAGGTTCAGGGAGCTCTCTAACTGCTGAAAGGGAACCTAATAAGAGACCCTTAAATAAAGTTAAATGATATAACGATGAGAAGAAGCGCAGCAGTTAGATATCTATGGTATTTCTCGACAAACATCGTAACTTTGCACATTATGTAGAAGAATCAGACAGGGAAGGTACCAATGTAATGAATACAATTATAACTATTGCAAATAGGCAATTTCAGCTTCCCTTGAAAACAATTAGAGAATACCATCAATCAGTTGTAGGATATGGTGAGGGGGACCGGGCTCATAGACTGCAGTTAGTGAAGCCAGCCTCAATACTGATAAAGAGTTCAACGAGACGTGTTACTAATATTAACGAGGGCCTACGGCACTAACCCGAAAGATGCATTGTAGTAATTCTAGAAATATGCCCACTGGACTTGGAAATTAAGAAAAGGGAAGCCTTTTACTGGTTAAATAAACGCAATGAAATGGAAGTACGAAGGCTGCTTGGAACGGAGGCCAGTTCGAAAAAGGCAATAAAGGATCGCATATTACAACTGTTGCAAAATGAATGGGACACTTCAGGCACTGGCAGGAGACCATATGAATTTCTTCCTACCATCAGGGAGAGATTAAAAATGAGAATCCTTAACCCATCGAGTGGACTTATACACCTCCTGACTGGCCATGGCCCATATGCCACGTATCTATACAAAATCAGAAGACAGATAAATGATGGCTGCGCCTGCGGCAGTGTGGGCACAATAGATCACCCACTGTGGGACTGCGCGCTCCATGAAGATGCAACGGGTAATGGACGTCAGGTGTAAAGGATGTCGGATCCCAAAGCAGTACTAAGAATCGAGTCGACCTGGCGCATCTTGGACGATACTGCAGCCGCACTATCCAGGAAGGCCAAGGAAGACTTCACGAGGCATTCGACCATAAGTCATCAAGCGTCCGTCGAGGCTAGACAACATACTCTGCAGATGCAGAAAAGATGACTGAGGTTGGCGACCACCAAGTGAAATACTGTCTCAAGAATCTACAGGGTGGTCCATTGATAGTGACCGGGACAAATATCTCACGAAATAAGCATCAAACGAAAAAAACCACAAAGAACAAAACTCGTCTAGCTTGAAGGGGGAAACCAGATGGCGCTATGGTTGGCCCGCTAAATGGCGCTGCCATAGGTCAAACGGATATCAAGTGGCTTTTTTTAAAATAGGAAACCCCATTTTTATTACATATTCGTGTAGTACGTAAAGAAATATGTAGGTTTTAGTTTGGCCACTTTTTTCGTCTTGTAATAGTTGGCGCTGTAATAGTCGTAAACGTATTAAGCACGTGGTATCACGCAACATCCTGCCACTGCGTACGGTATTTGCTTCGTCATACATTACCCGTTTTAAAATGGACCGTTTACCAATTGCGGAAAAGGACGATATCCTGTTGATGTATGGCTATTGTGATCTAAATGCCCAACGGGCGTGTGCTATGTATGCTGTTCGGTATCCTGGACGACATAATCCAAGTGTCCGGACAGTTCGACAGATAGGTACGTTATTTAAGGAAACAGGAAGTGTTCAGCCACGTGAGTAACGTCAACTACGACTTGCAACAAATGATGATGCCCTAGTAGGTGTTTTAGCTGCTGTGATGGCTAATCCGCACATCAGTAGCAGACAAATCGCGCGAGAATCGGTAATCTCAAAAACGTCGGTGTTGAGAATGCTACATCAACATCGATTGCACCCGTACCATATTTCTATGCACCAGGAATTGCATGGCGACGACTTGGAACGTCGTGTACAGTTCTGCCACTGTGCACAAGAGAAATTACGGAACGATGACTGATTTTTTGCACGCGTTCTATTTAGCGACGAAGCTTCATTCACCAACAGCGGTAACGTAAAACGGCATAATATACACTATTGGCCAACGGAAAATTCACGATGGCTGCGACAAGTGGAACGTCAGGGACCTTGTCGGGTTAATGTATGGTGCGGCATTGTGGGAGGAAGGATAATTGGCACCCATTTTATCGATGGCAATCTAAATGGTGCCATGTATGCTGATTTCCTACATAATGTTCTACCGAGGGTATTACAAGATGTTTCACTGCATGACAGAATGGCGATGTACTTCCAACATGATCGATGTCCGGCACATAGCTCGCGTGCGGTTGAAGCGGTATTGAATAGCATATTTCATGACAGGTGAATTGGTCGTCGAAGTACCATACCACGGCCCGCACGTTCACCGGATCTGACGTCCCCGGATTTCTTTCTGTGGGGAAAGTTGATGGATATTTGCTATCGTGATCCACCGACAACGCCTGACAACATGCGACAGCGCATTGTGAATGAATGTGCGAACATTACGGAAGGCGAACTGCTCGTTGTTGAGAGGAATGTCGTTACATGTATTGCCAAATGCATTGAGGTTGACGGACATCATTTTGAGCATTTATTGCATTAATGTGGTATTTGCACGTAATCATGCTGTAACAGCATGTGTTCTCAGAAATGATAAGTTCACAAAGGCACATGTATCGCATTGGAACAACCGAAATAAAATGTTCAGACGTACTTACGTTCTGTATTTTAATTTAAAAAAACCTACCTGTTACCAACTGTTCGTCTACAATTGTGAGCCATATGTTTGTGACTATTACAGAGCAATCTATCACAAAGCGAAAAAAGTGGTCCAACTAAAACATTCAGATTTCTTTAAGTACTACACGAATGTATAATAAAAGATGGGGGTCGCTATTTTTAAAAAAAACGCAGTTGATATCCGTTTGACCCATGACAGCGCCATCTAGCGGGCCAACCATAGTGCCATCTAGTTTCCTCCTTCAAGCTAGACAAGTTTCGTTCTTTGTAGTTTTTTTCGTTTGACGCTTATTTCGTGAGGTATTTGGCCCGGTCACGATCAACGGACCACCCTGTATATTTGGTTGGTGCAAGTGATCATGGGAGTGTGGACTTTAAGAAGTAACAGTGATGTGTGGAGTTACTCGCTACCGTGGAAACGCTGCCGACGTGCTGCCAGCTTCGCAAGGAATGCAGGGAACTATGGCTTTTGACCGGGGTACCATGGGGTGCATCTACCAGCGGAAACAACCAAGTACAAGTTAAATGCACCAAAATAAATGAAAAAACAGATAACAAATTCTAGTGCTTGAAGTAGTTTAGTACTTGGGTAATTGGTTTAATAGTAGAAATAATTGTAGTTTTCTTAATCGCCATTCATTCTTTCAAAAAGTTATTAAGTATCAGAAATAAATAATTAATACATAACTTATAATTATTCAAGTAAATGTGATTTGTATGGCTTATTTTAGTTTTTAGATTAGATGTAATTATGAAGAATAAATACATAAATTAATAAAAGCTCTCTTGCCCTTGCGGTCGGTAACTGCCACCATGAGGCGTAAGAATCAGAAATGACCAACAGCATGAGAATACAGAAAGCAACGGAGGCCACCGTTTGAAACGCACATAACGTGTATCCACAGGACATGTAGTCTGTAACTGAAAAAGTGGCATCATAATCTGTCCATTATCAAACGTTTCCGGGTTAGTCCCGAATTCGCATCTCCGGCAAGGGGCTGACAAGAAGAAAGTCACCAGCAGAAAAAGGATAACCAGCGAGGGATATCATTCTACTAGTCGGTGCATGAAATGTTAGGAGTGTGAATCCTTAAGTAAATCTAGAAAAGGGAAATGTAAAGGCTCAACCTACATCTAGTGGGTGTCGATGTAGTGAAATGGAAGGAAGATAAGGATTTGTGGTCAGATGAATATGGGTAAAATCAACAAAAACAGCGAATGGTAAAAGGCGCTTTGAATTAAAAGGTAGGGCAGAGAGTGAGCTACTGTCAATAATTTAGTGACAGTGAGTCTCGACACCAAACCACCGCCGACAACGATAGTTGCTAATGTCACAAGTAAAAGATGAAAAGATACAGGATATTGAAAGGCTAATTCAGTATGTAAAGGGAGATGAAAATCAAATAATTATTGGGGATTGGAACGCGGACGTATGGGTAGCAACAGGGGAAAGGATTATGGGAGGATTTGGGCTTGGTAGAAAGGAGAAACACTAATTGAGTTGTACAATAAATTTCAGATAGTAATACAGCATACTCTGTTTAAGAATCAAGAGGATACAGGGGAAGACTCTAGCAAGACGACGTCATGGTCTGGGAGAGATTCCGAAATCAGGTATTGGATTGTAAGGCGTACGCAGGAGCAGATAGAGACTCAGACCACAATTTAGTAATGATAAGGAGTATTCTGAAGTTTAAGAGAATCGTCCGGAAGAATCAGTATGGTGGGAAGTGGGATCGTGAAATACTGAGGAGTCATGAGACTTGTTTGAAGTTCAAAAGAGATTCGTATATCATGATAAGGAATACCAGAACCGGCAATTGATGATGAAAGGACATCTCTACGAAAAGGGCAGTCACAGATGTTGGACGGACAAACATAGGGTCCTACAAGTGGTACTCCGAAATGAAGAGGTTAGCACAGGAGAGAAAGTCGAAGCGGGCCGCATCAAGCCAGTCAGAAGAGTAATGACTACAAAAGTTAATTAGATCCAAGGAAATTACGACGTACTGCTAAAAAGCGTTGGCAGCAGTCGGAAATGAACTGACAGTGAGATCGAAAGTGGCGAGTACTGACCACGATAGAGTTAAGGAGTCGTTATGGAAGTTTATGGCAACAACAACAGATTATCTAATGGATCCTTCCAGTAGCAGAGGTGTAGCGCGAGTGAAAGACCAAATCAGCGTTGTAGGATTGCAGGACGCCGAAGCACTCACGGATGAAGTTCATAATAATTCTGTGCTGATTTCCGATGCGCCGAAGTTTACTTAATATGCAAGCGTGGAGAGTGTGCGTGAGTCTGTCATCACTGAAAGCTGCGGCTCCGTGGATTTTCAGAATTAGCTTAAAGCTGGTGTATTAGTCTTTCACGTGACGAGCAAAAGGCGGACATAAAATAAAGTACAGAGAGAACTGCAGGGGAGAGGCATGCACTCAGTCGGCAGTGTAACTGAAAAGACGAACTTTAGCGTGTATAAGATTTCAGCTGTGTGACGTGACACTGCAGAAGACAGGGACGCTGACGCGCGAAATCCGAAGCAGAACGGCTGAAATCTTCGATGTTTTGAGCCCGCCCGCAGTCAGCCACAGCTTGCCTTACGTGGCACCTTGTAACGGCCGGAAGCCAAGCGCGGGCTCCATGTATATTTAATATTGAAACATTCAACGAGGGTATTCTTGAGACCTCTACGCTATATCTTGTGGGAAGAAAGCGACAGACGAAGAGGAAGGAAAAGCGTCGAGTTCACGACAGAGGCGTGGACGCAGTTCCTTTAATGGTGGGTGTTGTCATAATAAAAGACGTCATATCCAAGAAGTGACGTGTTCGGAGAATACGAAGTCAGGCGTAGTCTCCGGCACTAAGAGGATGACTTTTGCGCAGAACAGATCAGTTGGTGAGATAAATTCAGTGAAAAAAGCGGACCTATGTGACGTGAGTCAGTGTAGCTTTTTAACTTTTTCTCTTCTTTTATGATTGCTTGCGTGCCTCAGCGATACAGATGGCCGTACCGTAGGTGCAACCACAACGGAGGGGTATCTGTTGGGAGGCCAGACAAACGCGTGGTTCCTGAAGAGGGGCAGCAGTCTTTTCAGTAGTTGCAGGGGCAACAGTCTGGATGATTGACTGACCTGGCCCTGTAATACTAACCAAAACGGCCTAGCTGTGCTGGTACTGCGAACGGCTGAAAGCAAGGGGAAACTACAGCCGTAATTTTTCCCAAGGGCATGCAGCTTTACTGTGTGGTTAATTGATGATGGCGTCCTCTTGGGTAAAATATTCCGGGGGTAAAATAGTCCCCCATTCGGATCTCCGGGCGGGGACTACTCAAGAGGACGTCGTTAGGAGAAAGAAAATTGCGTTCTACGGATCGGAGCGTGGAATGCCAGATCCCTTAATCTGGCAGGTAGATTAGAAAATTTAAAAAGGGAAGTGGATAGGTTAAAGTTAGATATAGTGGGAATTAGCGAAGTTCGCTGGCAGAAGGAACAAGACTTTTGGTCAGGCGAATACAGGATCATAAATGCAAAATCAAATAGGGGTAATGCAGGAGTAGCTTCAATAATGAATAGGAAAATAGGACTGCGGGTAAGCTACTACAAACAGCATAGTGAACGCATTATTGTGGCCACGATAGACACGAAGCCCACGCCTATTACAGTAGTACAAGTTTATATGCCAACTAGCTCTGCAGATGACGAAGAAATTGAAGAAATGTATGATGAAATCAAAGAAATTATTCAGATAATGAAGGGAGATGAAAATTTAATAGTGATGGGTGACTGGAATTCGGTATTAGGGAATAGGAGAGAAGGAAAAGTAGAAGGTGAGTATGGATTGGGGCTAAGATATGAAAGAGGAAGCCGCCTGGTAGAATTTTGCACAGAGCACAACTTAATCATAGCTAACACTTGGTTCAAGAATCATAAAAGAAGGCTGTATACATGGAAGAAGCCTACAGATACTGACAGGTTTTAGATAGATTATGTAATGGTAAGACAGAGATTCAGGAACCAGGTTTTAAATTGTAAGACATTTCCAGGGGCAGATGTGGACTCTGACCACAATCTATTGGTTATGAACTGCAGATTAAAACTGAAGAAACTGCAAAAAGGTGGGAATTTAAGGAGATGGGACCTGGATAAACTGACTAAACCAGAGATTGTACAGAGTTTCAGGGAGAGCATAACGGATCAATTGACAGGAATGGGGGAAAGAAATACAGTAGAAGAAGAGTGGGTAGCTTTGAGGGATGAAGTAGTGAAGGCAGCAGAGGATCAAGTAGGTAAAAAGACAACGGCTAGTAGAACTCCTTGGGTAACGGAAGAAATATTGAATTTAACTGATGAAAGGAGAAAATATAAAAATGCAGTAAATGAAGCAGGCAAAAAGGAATACAAACGTCGCAAAAATGAAATTGACAGGAAGTGCAAAATGGCTAAGCAGGAATGGCTAGAGGACAAATGTAAGGATGTAGTGGCTTATATCACTAGGGGTAAGATAGATACTGCCTACAGGAAAATGAAGGGGAGCCGGAGGTGCCTATGCTGCCCATGTTAAAATCACTAAGTTTGAGGAACATTTATGAATAAACTACCAAATAGAAAAAATTGAATTTTTTTTACATATGGAGTGGTTTAGTATTGCAGTTATGACAGAGGGATTTTGGAGTATCTTTTCTAGTTTCCTTCCAATTATTTTTTTATTAATGACCCAAATTTTTTTACAAATAATTGCTTTATATATAAACTGAAATGAAACTACTGAACATAATGCCAAATGGCTGTGTTACAATGTAAGTTTGACCACTAGAAGTGCTGTATAAAAATTTCATCTCTCTAGCTTGAGTGGATTTTGAGAAAATGTTCCTTATATTCAAAAAATTCTAATTTACGGGAAATGGCAATCAAAGTTTCTCAACACATTCCTGCACTATAGGATGGATTATCAGGGTCTTCTTCTTCATCCTCCAAAAGCTTCCTCTTCTGTCTTCTTTTCTGGCCTGTTGTTCCATCACACTTCATATGCCTTTCTCTTCTTTCTGCTCCTCTTATCCTTTCTCTGTCGATATTTCTTAGTGCTCGTACAGTCTTCACTCCAGCTGTAAATCCTAATGCCTTCAGAACTTCACACTTCACACTGTTCCCTTGGTTGTAGGTTGCTATCGCATCATAAATGCCAAAGTGCAGTGTTTTTATGCTTACAAACACCGTTTTAGGAATCACTTTCCAAATCAAATTGTTTACGCTCTCATTAGGATTCTGCGTCTCTCCGTGTAGACATTTGTGTAACAATTCTGGCTGTGCTAAGTCATGAAAAATTGGTTTTATTGTTCCCTCCTGATTCTTGTACATACTGCATATTATCCGCTTTACACAAGAAGTATAATACTACCAACAACAGGCGCAACACTGAACTAATTCGTAACGGTAAACAGCAAAGAGACTATGTGACGATGTTCCGCGCTCTTATTCATTGTAGTATCGCAACTTGGTATAAGTGTTAATTTTCTTTTCCCTACGTTCTTCCTCTTCTTATATACACGGTTACTAAAACGTGGCATCGTAACCAGAACAAAAGTGTACGACAATATTAAATGGAGCAAGATGTTCGAAATTCTGAGGAAAATAGAAGTAAGCTGTAAGGAAATACGGGTAATATTTGTCACAGAAAACAATGTAGCCAACCCTTGCACACTCGCTGTATGCGTAACATAAGGCGCTGTATGCGTAACAGGCCGAGAAAATCCCAAGCAGTTCGCCAGGAAGTCACGAGAGGGTGTTAGATGCATTCAGCGGCCGTCCATTTCCTCTGCAGCGTGGGGGAAAATGGTAATAACTCCACTTCTAGGGCGAGTAGAACAATAATTCAAAGTTTAAATTAAACAGGAATGTTCCAATTAACTTTCGGTAGCAAAAAAATCGTAATTTTTTTGATTTGACCACCTCCGGCTCCCCTTAAAGAGACCTTTGGAGAAAAGAGAACCACTTGTATGAATATCAAGAGCTCAGATGGAAACCCAGTTCTAAGCAAAGAAGGGAAAGCAGAAAGGTGGAAGGAGTATATAGAGGATCTATACAAGGCCGATGTAATTGAGGACAATATTATGGAAATGGAAAAGGATGTAGATGAAGATGAAATGGGAGATATGATACAGCGTGAAGAGTTCGACAGAGCACTGAAAGATCTGAGTCGAAACAAGGCCCCGGGAATAGACAACATTCCATTAGAACTACCGACGGCCTTGGTAGAGCCAGCCCTGACGAAACTCTACCATCTGGTGAGCAAGATGTATGAGACAGGCTAAATACCCTCAGACTTCAAGAAGAATATAATAATTTCAATCCCAAAGAAGGCAGGTGTTGACAGATGTGAAACTTACCGAACTATCAGTTTAATAAGTCACAGCTGCAAAATACTAACGCGAATTCTCTACAGACGAATGGAAGAACTAGTAGAAGCCGACCTCGGGGAAGATCAGATTCGATTCCGTAGAAATATAGGAACACGTGAGGCAATACTGACCCTACGACTTACCTTAGAAGCTAGAATAAGGAAAGGCAAACCTACGTTTCTAGCATTTTTAGACTTAGAGAAAGCGTTTAACAATGTTGACTGGAATACTCTCTTTCAAATTCTGAAGGTGGCAGGGGTAAAATACAGGGAGCGAAAGGCTGTTTACAATTTGTACAGAAACCAGATGGCAGTTACAAGAGTCGATGACATTGTAATTCTGTCAGAGATAGCAAAGGACTTGGAAGAGCAGTTGAACGGAATGGAAAGTGTCTTGAAAGGAGGGTATAGGATGAACATCAACAGAAGCAAAACATGGATAATGGAATGTAGTCGAATTAAGCCGGGTGATGCTGATGGAATTAGATTAGGAAATGAGACACTTAAAGTAGTAAAGCAGTTTTGCTATTTGGGGAGCAAAATAACTGATGATGGTCGAAGTAGAGAAGATATAAAATGTAGACTGGCAATGGCATGGAAAGCGTTTCTGAAGAAGAGAAATTTGTTAACATCGAATATAGATTTAAGTGTCAGGAAGTCATTTCTGAAAGTATTTTTTATGGAGTGTGGCCATGTATGGAAGTGAAACATGGACGATAAATAGTTTGGACAAGAAGAGAATAGAAGCTTTCGAAATGTTGTGCTACAGAAGAATGCTGAAGATTAGATGGGTAGATCACATAACTAATGAGGAGGTATTGAATAGGATTGGGGAGAAGAGAAGTTTGTGGCACAACTTGACTAGAAGAAGGGATCGGTTGGTAGGACATGTTCTGGGGCATCAAGGGATCACCAATTTAGTATTGGAGGGCAGTGTGGAGGATAAAAATCGTAGAGGGAGACCAACAGATGAATACACTAAGCAGATTCAAAAGGATGTAGGTTGCAGTAGCTACTGGGAGATGAAGAAGCTTGCACAGGATAGAGTAGCACGCAGAGCTGCATCAAACCAGTCTCAGGACTAAAGACCAGAACAACAACAGGGGAAGATGTTTCAGAGACATGAAATACGCGCATAGACGTAAGAGATGAGTCCAGATAATGACATATTTTTGAGTGGGAGGCAACAAGGTTAGTGGTCGATTCCGCTAGTAGACTTGATGTGACATAGGTAGAAAGAGAGGAAGAGTCAGCCGTTAGCAGAGAGTTAGGGCGTTGATGGTCACTATTAGCATACTTGTAAGAGTGCGTTAAAGCAGTTCTATTTGAGAGAGGTAGAATGAATGTCAAAAAAATGTCCAAATGTGTGTGAATTCCGAAGGGACCAAACTGCGGAGGTCATCGGTCCCTAGACTTACACACTACATAAACTAACTAATGCTAAGAACAACACACATACACCCATGCCCGAGGGAAGACTCAAACCTCCGGTTTATGGATATATTAAGTGGTATACGACTGTGTGACAGATGGATTCCCGGATTCTGGTTGGTTTATGTTGTTTATGGGACAGTAAGTGAGTTAATGATGATCACTGGGTTCGCACGGTTGGAGATTGCAAGTGGGACATGTTTGTCCTAGTATTAGAGTCGGCAGTAGTTCAGAAGTCGATTCTGTGACTGACCTTGGCCCTAGGAAATTGAGGACTTTTGTGGAAGCATTTCGCTTATGTAACGGTTATAACAGCCTATGTTGTAGATGTCGTTTGAGATTATTTCTGTTGAAGTATTCCATTGATCTTGTGCCATGTTTGGCATTGACCCAACTAGCAGCCAAAATTGGCAGTAGTTCCGCATTCTGCCGTTAACCAGATCGTTGTTGTGCACTGTACTGAATGGCATTGATAATAAAAAATGTGATTTCCAGTTATTAATATTTTGCAGTTTTGCCCTTGTACACATATCGCTTGAATGAATCGATGTGCTCAGTGCCCGCCATATGTAGCAATGAGGGCTACACCAGTGCAGCACGCAGTAAACAAGGGATATATCCATACATTAACCTAAATGTACTGTATCTCTTAGAGTATTATTTTGCCCAAATTAGTTGGACGTGTTGATAATGCAGTCTTTTTGTATGATTATCTTAACAGTCACTAAACAAATTCATTCCCTATTCTTTTTTAACTGTCGTACTGAAGGGGACTGTATGAGAACAGTTTTTTCTCATTGATCACAATTTTACTTTGCATATTTGCTGATTTTTAACCTTTCCAATTAAGTATTACTTGCCAGCCTATTTTAAATAACTAAAATGTAACGTTTCCTCGATAAAGTGCTGGAAAACCTGCTTCAATAACTGAAAGGTCTGTTGGCTAATGCTGTCTTAATCGAATGTTACTTGCTAAGCCGTAGAATAACTGGAGATTAATGTTTTCTTAACAGAGTGATAGTTATCAAATTATTGAAATAACTATGGCAGTATTGTTTCTCAAATAATCACCTTCGTCTTTGAAACACTGGTTGTTTATTAGTTAGTACTTAAGTGAGCTGTGAGTCCATGTCGAATCGAATTTTCTTTTGTTTGATTATGGTCCTGTTAAATTTTATTAAAGTTTTCAGTCAAAGTGATTATGCAATATGTGAAACCCCAACTCAATCAAGTCCTATACCCTCTCATCCCAATTGCCCAGTACCCTGCTACAGTCTCTTCTGGAAGTCATTTTCCTGAGAAGACTGCATTTTATTTTTTTAAATAAACACTTAATTTCGGGTCATTATGATAGAATATAACCCTTATGCGGGTCTTCGCCGCCCAGTCAGTGTCAGCTGCACCCTGACATGGCGACAAAGACCCGCATTTGGGTTGCATCTATCAATTTACTGACGGAATACACGTCTAAGTAGCTTGAAAATGCCGAAAGTGGCTAAATTGGCAAATAGCGAAAAATCATAAAATAAAGTATTTATTTCACCAAAATAAGAACAGTTTATACAAGACATTGACTTCCCTGAAGAAATTTGCAACGATTGAGAACCCATATTTACGGAAAGCTATATTCCATTGATATCAAGGGAATTACAAGTCTATGTTGTAGAGGTTATTCGAGATGACTTTTGCAGAAGTACTATGGTGGTACCAAGGGCATTACGGCCTACGTTGTAAACCTTTTTCTTTGAGATAACTTTTTTGTGAAATTAATTTTCTGGTGGCTGAATGGACTACTGAATATTTTGGATGTGGCTGGTTGTAGCTTATTTCCCTCTAGTTTTGATTGACTGTTTGCGGAATTTAGTATGAACAGTAAACTATTAAAGGTGAAGCACACCAGTTGTAATTTAGACTGCATGAAAATTTATGTCTTCTGTGTCATCTGTAAACTTTAAAGAGTACGACTGTGACCGTATTTTTAAGGACATGAGAGGCCACATTTTGTTATTTAATGTTTTGTTGGTTACAGCAGGTCCACCATAGGAACAATAATGTGAAATTTAGGGAAACAGCTGACGATTGGGGAGAGATGGAACGAGTCAAATAATTCCTTTTTTATTTGTTGGACTTTGGCAAAACAGCGACGACTGTACAATGTGTTTTGCCTAGGCAAAAGGCACATCAGCATTCACATTCGTTGTGTAATTTAGATTCTTGGGTGTTTATTGTCCTCTTCCAGTACGTTGTGGAATAAGTGATGCGAAACTGTTCGTATATTTTATGTCTTCCTTCTCTCAAACTAATGTGGGTCTGTTGTACATATTAGTTGAAGATCAAGTAGTTGGGTCTCTGTGTGAGAGTATCTGAGCGTCCATTGGTGTGATGAATGCTTCTACGGAGTTGAAACAGTGATGCTTTGATAGCGATGTTTCGCACTACTTTATGTCTGGTTAATTCATAGTTGTCTTTGCACTTATCTAGTTTTGATCTAAATCCTCGTCTACATGCATACGCTGGTAATCACACTTAATGCCTGGCAGAGGGTTCATCGAACCACCTGCACAATAATTCTCTATTATTTCACCATCTAGCCGGCTGGAGTGGCCGTGCGGTTCTAGGCGCTACAGTCTAGAACCGAGCGCCCGCTACGGTCGCAGGTTCGAATTGTGCCTCGGGCATGGATGTGTGTGATGTCCTTAGGTTAGTTAGGTTTAATTTGTTCTAAGTTCTAGGCGACTGATGACCTCAGAACTTAAGTCGCATAGTACTCAGAGCCATTTTCTTTCACCCTCTAACTGCACGGAAAAAAATTAACACCTATATCTTTCCGTGCGAGCTCTTGTTCCCCTTATTTTCCTATGACGATCGTTTCTTCCTATGCAGGTCGGTCTCAAAAAAATATTTTCGCATTCGGAAGAGAAAGTTGATGATTGAAATTTCGCGAGAAGATCCCGCTGCAACGAGAAACACAATTCTTGATGTACTCCGTTAACCCTATCTGGTAAGAAACCCACACAGCGCCACAATACTCCAAAAGAGGACGGACAAGAGTAGTGTAAGAAGTCTTTTTAGTAGATCTGTTGCATCTTCTAGGTCTTCTGCCGATAAAACACAATCTCTGGATCGCTGTCCCCACAATATTTTCTATGTGTTCTTTTGAATTTAAGTTGTTAGTAATTGTAATTCCTAGGTATTTAGTTGAACTTACGACCCTTAAATTTGTTTAATTTAGCGTGGAACTTTAGTTTAGCGGATTCCTTTCAGCATTCATTTGGATGGTCTCAAACTTTTCATTATTTAGGGTCAATTGCCAATTTTCGCACCATACAGACATCTGTTGCAAATCATTTTGCAATTTGCTTTGATCTTCTGATCACTTTACTAGACGATAAATACAGTATCACTTGTAAACAGCCTAATACGGCTGCTCAGATTGTCTTCTAAACCGTTTTTATACACTCCTGGAAATTGAAATAAGAACACCGTGAATTCATTGTCCCAGGAAGGGGAAACTTTATTGACACATTCCTGGGGTCAGATTCATCACATGATCACACTGACAGAACCACAGGCACATAGACACAGGCAACAGAGCCTGCACAATGTCGGCACTAGTACAGTGTATATCCACCTTTCGCAGTAATGCAGGCTGCTATTCTCCCATGGAGACGATCGTAGAGATGCTGGATGTAGTCCTGTGGAACGGCTTGCCATACCATTTCCACCTGGCGCCTCAGTTGGACCAGCGTTCGTGCTGGACGTGCAGACCGCGTGAGACGACGCTTCATCCAGTCCCAAACATGCTCAATGGGGGACAGATCCGGAGATCTTGCTGGCCAGGGTAGTTGACTTACACCTTCTAGAACACGTTGGGTGGCACGGGATACATGCGAACGTGCATTGTCCTGTTGGAACAGCAAGTTCCCTTGCCGGTGTAGGAATGGTAGAACGATGGGTTCGATGACGGTTTGGATGTACCGTTCACTATTCAGTGTCCCCTCGACGATCACCAGTGGTGTACGGCCAGTGTAGGAGATCGCTCCCCACACCATGATGCCGGGTGTTGGCCCTGTGTGCCTCGGTCGTATGCAGTCCTGATTGTGGCGCTCACCTGCACGGCGCCAAACACGCATACGACCATCATTGGCACCAAGGCAGAAGCGACTCTCATCGCTGAAGACGACACGTCTCCATTCGTCCCTCCATTCACGTCTGTCGCGACACCACTGGAGGCGGGCTGCACGATGTTGGGGCGTGAGCGGAAGACGGCCTAACGGTGTGCGGGACCGTAGCCCAGCTTCATGGAGACGGTTGCGAATGGTCCTCGCCGATACCCCAGGAGCAACAGTGTCCCTAATTTGCTGGGAAGTGGCGGTGCGGTCCCCTACGGCACTGCGTAGGATCCTACGGTCTTGGCGTGCATCCGTGCGTCGCTGCGGTCCGGTCCCAGGTCGACGGGCACGTGCACCTTCCGCCGACCACTGACGACAACATCGATGTACTGTGGAGACCTCACGCCCCACGTGTTGAGCAATTCGGCGGTACGTCCACCCGGCCTCCCGCATGCCCACTATACGCCCTCGCTCAAAGTCCGTCAACTGCACATACGGTTCACGTCCACGCTGTCGCGGCATGCTACCAGTGTTAAAGACTGCGATGGAGCTCCGTATGCCGCGGCAAACTGGCTGACACTGACGGCGGCGGTGCACAAATGCTGCGCAGCTAGCGCCATTCGACGGCCAACACCGCGGTTCCTGGTGTGTCCGCTGTGCCGTGCGTATGATCATTGCTTGTACAGCCCTCTCGCAGTGTCCGGAGCAAGTATGGTGGGTCTGACACACCGGTGTCAAAGTGTTCTTTTTTCCATTTCCAGGAGTGTAGATAGGGAACAGCAACAGTCCTATAACACTACCTTGGGGAACGTCAGGAATCACTTCTGTTTTACTCGATGACCTTGTGTCATTTACTACGAACTGTTACCTCTGTGGCAATAAATCAAGAATCCAGTCGCATAACAGAGGCGACATTCCACAAGCACGAAATTTGATTACAAGCGTTTGTGAGGTACCGTGTCGAAAGCCTTCTGGTAATCTAGAAGAACAGAATTAATATTAAATTCTTTGTCGATAGCACTCTATATTTAGTGTGATTAAAGTGCTAGTTATGTTTCACCAGAATGATGTTTTCTAAATCTGTGTTGATTGTGTGTCAATAGACTATCATTCCAGGTAATTCGTATTGTTCGAACACAATGCATATTCCTAAATCCTACTGTATATCGACGTTAATAATATAGTCCTATAATTTAGTGGATTAGTCCTACTCCATTTATTGAATATTGGTGTGACCTGTGCAACTCTCCAATCTCTTGGTACGAACCCCTTGTCGAATGAGCAGTTGTATATGAGTGATAAGTATGGAGCGCATACTCTGAAAGGGACCTAGCTGGTACAAAGTCTGGACCAGAAGACTTACTTATAATAAGTGATTTAAGTTTCTTCACTGATCTGAGATATCTACTAAGTTATTAATATTGGCAGCTACTCCTGATTAGAATTTTGGAATATTTACTTCGTCTTCTTTGGTGAAGAAATGTCAGATGGCTGTTTTTAGTAACTGTGCTTTGGTGTTTACACTGCTATCGTACCGAGAAGGCACTGACTGTGTCTTGTCGCTGCTGTACTTCACATACGAGCAAAATCTTTTGGTTTTTCTACCAGGTTTCGATACAACATTTTGCTGTGGAAATTATTGTAAGTATCTCGTGTGGAAGTCTGCGCTAAATTTCGAGATTTTGTAAAAGATGGCCAACCTTTGGATTTTGCGTTCGGTTAAACTGGGCATGGTTTTTTCGTCGTTTCTGCAATAGTGTTTTGATATGTTTTGTGCACCAAGGGGGATCAGTTCCATCGTTTGTTAATTTATTTGATGTAAATCTCGTAATTGCTATCGATACTGTGGAGTGGAGCTGAGATGGCCTCTCAGGAAGGCGTCAAGCGAATTTTAATCTCCTTTTTTTGAATAGATATAGCTTTCGTTTATTTTCGGAGGATGTGGGAGTTATGGTATTCAGTCTCGCTACGAAATTATTATTCCGCTCATCCATATATCCACTTTGATGCTCGTTATTAGCTCACGACTATTTGTTGCGAAGAGGTCAAGAGTGTTTTAACAACCGTTTAATATTCAAGTGGACTCATCAACTAATTGCTCGAAATAATTTTCAGAGAATGCGTTTACCACAATTGCAGATGATATTTTATGTGTGCCTCCGTATTTAACGTGTATTTTTGCTAACATATCGAGGGTCAGTTGAAGTCACTATCAACTATAATTATATGAGTGAGATACATGTTTGAAATTAGACTCGATTTTTCTGCGAACTTTTCAGGATTTGTATAATCTGACCGGAAGTTGGTAAAAGGATCCAATTATTATTTTATCCCGTTTGCCAAGAATGACTTCTCCTCATACTAAGTCACAGGAAGTATCTACTTCAGTATCACTACAAGATGAACTATTTCAAACAGCCAAAAAGAAGCCTCCACCAACTATATTTAGCCTATTCATTCTGAACGCCGCTAGGTCCTTCGCAGATCTCTCTGCTGAATGTATTTCCTGCTTGACCCAGCTGCCTGTGCCTATCAGAATCTGATCATTATGCTTTCTATTAGCGCTTGAAGCTCTGGTATTTTCACAACACAGCTAAGACAATTTACAACTGTTATACCGATGGTTCCTAGACCAACGATCTTCCTGCACCCTTTGAGACTGAAGCCATTTTTGTGTTTCCCTGGGACCGTATGACCTAAAAAGCCACCCAGAACACGCCACGCAATCCCCGCTACCCATGTAGTCACTTCCAGCGCGTAAAGAATTCCTGATCCATCTAGTGGAAACTGAAACCTCACCATCCTTTGGTGCAAGTCGAGGAAACTGTAGCCTACACGGTCGCAGGTCTGAGCTTCTGGTTTAGATCCTCCATTCGGCTCTGTACAGAGGTCCGCAATCGGTCCTGTCGACTATGCAGCAAGTGGTGAGTTCTTCTTTCATCTCGCAAGCAATATTGGCAGCCTTTATCACTTCTGATAGCCGCTCGGAACCAGAGAAAATCTCTTCCGATCCAAAGCGATACACATCATTGGTACCGACATGAGGCGCACCTGCAGTTGGCTGCACCCTGTGCTCTGCAAGGCATCCAGAAGGGCCCGTTCTACTTCTGGAATAACTTCATGCGGTATGCACACCGAATGCACACTTTCTTCCCCTTCCAACTACCAATAATCCCACCCTCTGAGATTGCCCGGATCTTTCAGGCTGAGAAGTTTCTTCTGAAACAGGAATAGCGACTGTATCTGGCTAAGGGACAGTGTCAGCCACTGACAGCACTTGAAACCTGCTTAGAAAACTAACCATGGAGGCCACGCACCGAGGTGACATCTCACCCGACCACGAGTGAGGGGTCACCTCAGTGCGAGCAGTAACTGGGCTGGCCACCGGTGAGGACCTATCGGCGGATTCGTGGGTCATGCTGGACGTCCACCGGATCCCCACGACCGACCCATAACAGTGATGCCCATCCACTACAGCCTCAAGGTGTGTAACCGAAACCGACACAGCCTAGAGTTGAGAGCGAATTGTCACCGACTAGGCTCGCATCCGCATGTAGCAATCACAGTTCCTGTCCATATTAAAGACCATCAAAAACTACACTATGCAGGCAAAGAAAAGATCTATCGACAAGTGCTTCGCAACTCTTCTGTAGATACAGACGAAAACGCAACAACTGATTCTAATAAATCAGAGTAACACGCAGAGATTCAGATACTAAAATATCAGATCACACTGGTGAAACTAAATAATTCGCTCCTAGTTAGGAACTTGTAAAAGTCACGAAATCGGTTTACTTTTCGACAAACCAAAACGCAATTACTTTGTCTAGTACATATTATATTAACACACAGCAATCCGAAAACTAAATTACAAAAGCACACAGATGGAACTATATAATTCTCAACTAGTTTGTCACAAAATCTGTGCCGTCCGGTGTGGCCGAGCGGTTCTAGGCGCCTAAAAGGCCCCCGTTTTAAGATTTGCCCCCATAGGAATTGCGTGGGTCTCTGGCTGCGAAGAAGCACTGAGAATTTTTAAGGTAATATGGCAGACGATGTGTTTCGCTCGAGTTGTGGTTGGAAGTTGCGAATTAGGTACCCTAGAGAAGAAACCTTATGAAACTTATGATTCAGGGAAGCTGTGCACGCCATAGCACTGCAGGAGCAGGTTGTTCAAGAGAGGAAACCACAACAGGAAAGAGGGCCAGGGCAAGAGTCAAGCAGGGTATTGAGGTATCCAAGGCAAAATAGGTTGCTTTTGTAATTTTTTTTTTGGACACTACATGTTACTGCTTTCCTTTTATAAAATATTTTAGTGTCAGGCAAAAGGTAAATATTTTGATCTGATTTCTTATACTTATTCAACAGAACTGGGAGATAACAAATGTGGACATGTGTTCAGGCAGCGATTGGAACGGAGCAACTTGGAGAAAATGGAATGGTAACGTGGGTAGGGCCAGCTGAAATTTTCAAAAGAAATTCTAGATGAAGAGACGTGTCCATAGAAACGTGATAACTAGACGCTTTCGCGTAAGGTCTGAGCCTATCAACAGTAACCTCGTGTGTGTTTTATTTACCCTGTTATCATATCGTCAGTGAACTTCTGTATAAACATTTAATGTTTTCTAGTATTCTGTGCATATATTATAATTTTGAACTGACCCGTGGTTCACCACCTACCGATGAATCAGCAGTATTTTTTCTTGAACCTCTGCAGATCTCTAAGACACCGAATGTGACCGTTGGCTGACCTGGGAGAACAGATTCTGTAGTGATTCCACAACTATAGGGAGTGTAAATCGACAGTATAGTAACCAGTTACCATGATTTTGTAAGAGTAAAATGTCATTTGACTATGTATTATTATATTTGTCTTATGTATTATCTAGATGAGTAGACTCTTGTCACTATGGTTACTTTATTCAATCAAGTCAGAGAAGTGTTTGCTTCGATTATCGCATATTATAATGGCAATGGAGTCTTTTAGGCAATGGTTGGTAGTTAACAGATAAGTATTTTTCATAAATTTGTTCGCTAAGTATGTGAGGGGATAATACTTTCCCCTTCTTGAACGTAGTGATTCCCTTACTTCCCTCTCTGCTTGAGTTTATTTCCGATATCTTTATAGTTATTGTATTAGGGGAAGACCATTCCAAGCTGTGTAACGTTTGTGATAGTGTCGATGTTTTTAATTTTGTCTTGGTGTTTTCATGTGTGTTCAATTAGTTGATCGTGTCTTAAGAAATAAAGGTATTTGTCTCTGAGGTACACACGATTGATTGAAGTAAATGTGACAAGTGTCAGCTATCCGGCCGTTACTTTGATGTGAGTTTTAAGGGGTGTTTATAGTCAACGCAACAAAGGAGCCCTGTGGCTACACTTAGCAGAAACCGGGCTACTATGGGAAACACTGTAACAGTATGTACATGTCGCAGAGAGAGCAAAAAGGATGTGTTTCTATGTATTCGAAGAGCTTGAAGATTATTAACAGGAGCTAGCCAGAGTGCCCACTACCTACTTTGCTTTGTTTGACAATGTTTTACGTCATTCATTGAACGCCTCTCTTGTGTGTGTCTTGCCTTGTCGTTACCTACCATAGAGTGGATATTACATTTGTTTCATTTTCTTACGTGGATCGTGTTACCCTCGTGTTTGATTGTCCTTCATTGGCTATATGATTTTATTAACTGAGTAATACAATATTTTATGAGCCTTTTCATGGGACGATAGTTCACGGGCTACGAGAGTTCCACTGGCCTTTAGATTCCTCCGACCACTTCTCGCTTACTCGATATCCCAGCGGTTACGCCAACAGTGGATGCTGGTTACTTATTTCAGTGTTTGTTTCATCAATTTAGCTCCTTTTATTAGTTATTTTATCATTCTTATATTATTTTGTTACCTCCTTAAGTCTGTTCACGTCTATGGTATTATTTTTTAGTCTGAAAATCACCTCAGAAATGTCACAGAAATATATATTATCACTTGACCATTCCGTTTATAATAATTTAAACTTTAACTTCATTTGCCTTTTTAATTTCTTACATTTTATTACAGTAACACATTTAAAAAACGAGGGCTATAAATAGCCTATAGGACAGACAATTCAATACAGAGAAAATCGAGAGCAACCAGCACAAGCTCAGACAATCGCAACACATCTGGTATTTACCAGCGGACATACCAAGACTGCAAATCAGTCTGTACAGGGCAGACAAGTAGGAACTTTAATGGAAATGCCGTGTGGCTACGGCCTCCCGCCGGGTAGACAGTTCGCCTGGTGCATGTCTTTCGAGTTGACGCCACTTCGGTGACTTGCGTGTCGATGGGGATGAAATGATGATGATAAGGACAACACAACACCCAGTCCCTGAGCGGAGAAAATCCCCATCCCCGACCCAGCCGGGAATCGGACCCGGGCCGTTAGGTATGACATTCCGTCACACCGACCACTCAGCTACCAGGGGCGGACGCAAACCAGATACAGAGAACACAGATGAGTTAACAGCTGTCACTCTGCATTTGCTGAATACCTCATGGATATGTAACACAGCCCAACAAACATCAACACTGACCTGAAAATTTTCAAATGCAGCAACAGCAAACCACAAAAACTGATAATTGAAGAGAACAATCAGACACAAAAAGCTTAACACCCCAAACCCCCTTCCAAATACAAACATGAATGAAGGAATGAATGAATGAAAATAGCCTGTGTTGTCCCATTGAGGACAAAGGCCTCCTACAATTAGGGGTAGCTGCTTTTAAACACTCACGCGGTGAGCTAGTCCGCGTAACAGGGTACCGCACTTAATGCGCACCACACATTGAATTGCACTTGATCCCTTAGTTGTAGTTCTAGTTCTTTCCAGTCCTTTCTGTTTCTGGCTATGGTGGCCCACTGTCTTCCTGCTTGTTTCTGAATAAGTTCGACCATTTGCGTCTTGGTCTTCCTGGGAGTCTCTTGCCGATGTAGGGTCCCATGTGGTAGGTCGTGTTCAGAAGGAAGAACACATTGAACGACTATAGGTAGGACGTTCACATTCACAGGACATGTACATCAGTATGTTCTGCAGAAATGATTAGCACTTCATTCACCTCTGTTGAGCACGTGTTCTGTTGCCTAGTAGGCACAGGCTCTGTCATGGACTCTGGTAACTGATTCTACGCATGATGGCATTTACGCGTATAACGTGCGAATGGCGTCCTGGGGTCTAGCTGTCCAAGCTGCATTCACCTGCTTCCAAAGTTCATCTGCTGTGTGTGGCGTTGGGTCAGAACACTGCACCGCTCATTCCACCATATCCCACACAATTTCGATTGATGATAAGTCTGGTGATCTGCTGGGCCAGGGCGAAAGGCTGACATCCTGAGACACCAAGAAGGCATTCGTTCGTGCAGCAACATGTAGTCGTGCATTGTTCTACTGAAAAATTGTGTCTGGGGTGTTGTGCAGAAAGGGTATGGCTATGGGTCCCAGTCACACTTGTCAAAGGGCCCTGCACCTGCACCAATGATGATTTATGTTTATATCCTATAGCACCCCCCACCATAAGACCTTGAGTTGACACTGTATGTCTTGTGCGAATGCAGTCACTGTGTGATGCTCACCCTATCTACAGCGCATAAAATGCAGTCATCATTGTCAAACAAACAGAACCTGCAGTCTTCCGAAAACTCTATCTGATGCCATTTCTGCCCCAATGACGCCGTTCCATACACCATTGCCGCCTGGCATGTTTCTGGTCATTCGTCAAAGGTAGGGGGAGAAGTGGACGACGCACACGTAAGCCGTGCCATAACAAACGGCGAAAGACTGTCACAGCTAATGGTGTATGTGTTACAATGTTGCACTGTTGCCCTAGAGAAAGGAAGTCGCAGATTTGTTTTTCAATGCCATTCAGGTGATGTATTGATCTTCTTGGGGGTGGCCTGGATGGCGTGACCTGACCCAACTCTTCATGTTCTACTCGTTCTGTGAAGTGTTCTGCACACACTCGTTGCACTGCCGTATCACTTCGAGTCTCACGAGTAGCATTTTCCAGGGTGGATGTATCACAATCTCTCATTCCAATCAAGAGCCCCTCTTTCACTGATCTGAAGGTACGGTTCGCGCATATGTCTTCAAGGCATCCTGCACGTCTGCTCTAGTCATACTAATTCATTATAGCGACGACGAGAGCCGCAGGCACATTTTACAGGTAGGTGGTGTTGCGCCGCGATATCTATGTTGACCTTGTACCCGCTGGCGACATGGTTCAAATGCTAATCATTTCTACAGAACATACTAATGTGTATGTCCTGCGGATATGAACATCCCATCCCTAGTCGTTCAAGGTCTTGTTTGTTTCTGAACAAGAGTGTGAATAAATAAAACATCCATTCAGCGACAAAAACACATACAAAATGACAGATACACTCCACGAGGATTCAAAGCTCCCCCCAGAAAGCATTCCACTGTTGAACTGTCTGCCATCTGTTTCTGTGACACGAGAAGTTACTTACTGCAGGACTCCACAGTGAAAATAATGAAGAAACCGACAAAAGTAGTTAAACACATTGCAGACAGACACACACACACACGCACAGTAGTCCACACAGCATTAGTGAATGATAGGCGTAACCTTAGGCATGACTTGTCGTGCATTTTCGAACTAAATAACTGTTCTACAGTAAGTTGTATATAGTTCCAGATGACAAAGGGCGATAAAAAACAACTACATTGAATCACATAAAATCCAGGAAATCCACAGCATGTGGTAACAAGGGATATATACAAAATTTCATCCGTTTTTCAAATACATAAATACTGACTTTATAAACTCAAATTTATATGTGTTTTTATATTCTTATTGCAACAACATCGCTCTTTTTTCATTTACTAATGCCAGTTACCCGTAATACTCTAAGGAACCACACTTCATAAGTTTACAGCACGAAATCACTTCCAACTGTAAAGAAAGCGTTAGAAGAACTGCAGCATGTAGGTGACTGTCTAAATGATTACTCAAGAGGCAAATTCAAGGAAGGACAAATGTCATCTTGGGTCCTTAGGTAAAAGGGTTTTGCCATTAGCTCACTACAGACGAGTGAAACGACTTATAAAAATTGTCAACCATAGGGACTAGCCTTACGATGAATGTTGCAATAGGTGCTGTAATGATTTATTACAGAAATTGTTGAAAAACTCTTCAATATGCATGAAAAATAAATAAATGTTTTTAGAACTTCTCCGCAATTTCTGAGTGTTTTGAAAAGTGCATTCCTTAATTTCTTTTCAGGTGTCGCTATTGCTTCAAAGGTTCGACATACACAATTAAAGAAAATTCTAGGAACCCGTATCTACAGTAAATAAATGCAAGGGTATATTATGAAACGCTGGAAACAGTAGTCCGACAGTGCGCAAGTTATAAAAGAAGGGATACATTTCTCCGTATTATAGAAGAGTGACTAAAAGCAACACGTTTGAATACGTCAGAATTGTGAGCCTTTGTCGGACAGAAAATAGGGAACATCGTTCCTAATTATACTGATCAGCTAGAATGTTATGATCACCGACCTGCTATCGATATAATCGCGTCCACCTAGCGAGGAATTACGGCTACTCAGACACGCGCGCAGTACACGTTGTTTCAGTGAGTGCGTTGTCCATGTGTAGAAAATTGGGAAAGCGCGAGCTCTATCTGAGTTTGACCCAGGGCAGATTGTGATGGATGTCGCGGAGGCTCGGCACGAGCATTTCGGAAACTGCACGATTTGGTGGGTGTTTGAGGTGTTCTATGGTGAGCGTCTTCAACCATGGCGAAACTGAGGTGAAGCCACGTTTAGGCGTCGTGGGTTGGGTCGAACGTCGGGTCTGGGTACTCTTGAAAAACAGTATGGGAGTCGAAATGTAGCGGAATAAAAATCAGACTTTAATGGTGGGCAGAGTAAAGTGTCTCTGAACACATAGTGTACCGAACACCTCCGCAATCGACGACCCATGCATATGCCAATGTCTACACCACGATATCTGCAACTGCAACTGAAATGGGTACGTGTCTATCGGCACCGGACATTGGTGCATTAGCAGAGAGTTGCATGGTCTGATTAACCCCAATACATTCTAGATCATGCCGATGGGAGGGCGCAAATCCGTCGTCTTCCACGGAACAGCTCCTTGACACCTGTACGGCGGGACGGAGACAACCTTTCGGTGGCTCCGCTATACTCAGAGGAACATTCACGTGGGTATCCATGGGACTAGTGAAACTCGTGCGAGGCACCATAGTGGCAAAGTGTGTCGTACACTGGTTGCATACCACGTACGCCCTTCATGACGATCTTGTTCTATGACAGCGGTGGCATTTTTCAGCAACATAATGCGCCAAGTCACAAACTCTGGAGTGTGACATAGTGGTATGAAGAACACAGTGGCGAGTTCCATTTCATGTGCTGGCCCCAAACTTGCCAGATCTGAACCCGATTGAACACATCTGAAATGTGATTCAACATGGCTCAGAGCTCATTGCCCACCTCACCGGAGTTTACATATGTGAAGATGTGGTGCTCCAGCTCCAGCGTCCTACAAAGGCCTCACTGCTTCCATGCCACGACATGTCGCCGCTGTTATCCGTGCCAGAGGCGGACATATCGGCTGTAAGGCAGGTGGTCGTCATGTTCCCGCTGATCAGTATAATCAGATATGTGTCCAGAAGTAGTCAACACTGCATCATAGACCACACTATAAAAACAGTAGAGCCGCGCGGGATTAGCCGTGCGGTCTAGGGCGCTGCAGTCAAGGACTGTGCGGCTGGTCCCGGCGGAGGTTCGAGTCCTCCCTCGGGCATGGGTGTGTGTGTTTGTCCTTAGGATAATTTAGGTTAAGTAGTGTGTAAGCTTAGTGACTGATGACCTTAGCAGTTAAGTCCCATAAGATTTCACGCACATTTGAACATTTTTTTGAAAAACAGTAGGGGTAGGTCCACGAGAAAATGGAAGTCTCGAGACAAAATCAGTAGTAACGCAGGAGAGAATATTAAAGTTCCTCAGAACAATTTCGAGAGCTGTGTCCAAAAGAGTGAGTCAGTTCATTGCCAGTTAATGCCAGTCAGCTCTCATGAAGTAAGTATTTCAGAGTAACAAGGGGTGTAAACTGAGCTGCACCTTTGTACTGTTTTAATTGCACATATTCATATCAACAGAACAAGATAATTGATATTAGGAGAAACAAACAGTGTAAATAGCAAACGTTTTATTAATGTTCATTCTTCTCCAGTGGTCAACCTAAGGGTGGGTTTGCACTAGTGCTCTATTACAGTTCTCTCTCTTCATCTCGTAATTGCAGGATTCTTTGTCCCGTATCAGCTGGGAAATGGTCTTCATCTGATAATCTTTGCATGTGTTATTCCTTCCAAGATGGCCTTTATCAGCCTTCATGTATTAGAATATGCCTTATCAACGTATTTCTAATTGCAGCGTACTTCAAGGTTTTCACGTTTGCTTTCATGTCGGTACATCAACGGCAGTTAACACTGTGCACCACTGATACCCATATGTCTCTGTGATAGCATCATAAGCTGGAAATTTCTAATAAACCTGCCGACATTTGGCTACCATCTACTGTTATTCTCTATAGTGAGGTCTACATTTATTCTTACGTTAATTCTAGCGTTTCTTCGAACAATTAGGTCTCTCTTCTCGTGAAAGCCATCTTGCTATTTAGGTTTGGGGCATCCTTGGTTGTCACACCATCAGTATAGATTATTATCGTATTGAAGTTTTCATCTTCCTCTTTTAAATATATTTAAAAGATACATTTGCAATCGCTGACTTGTAAATTGACATCAATAGCAGTAGAGCTGATGAGGAACGGTCATCTCTATAAAAGGGAAATCACAGAAGTTGGAAAGGGAAACGTTCGGACAGTGAAGGTAATTGTGAAGAATCTATGGGAAATACTTCAGTTGATCGATGAAGAAGGAAGTACAAAAATGTTCAGGGAAATTCAGAAATACAAGCTGGTGAGGAATGAAATAAATAGAAAGTGCAGGGAATCCAACACGAAATGTTAAAATTCGTGGTGAAATCTTCGTCTGCCCCTTAGTTTGCTAGCTAAGCTTGATAATTGTCGCTGAACGAAACTAGTAGCAAATTGAGCAAAATAAGTGAGAGCTGAAGGTTTCTCCACGAACGTTAACGATTATTCGTGCCTGGATATCTCCACCAGCAAACGTGCATAAGTCGAAATGGCTGCATGAAAGATGTGAAGAAATCGAAAAACAAATTATTTTCGGAAGGAATGACTCAGCCTGTACCAAAGTAAAAACAACATTCGGTGAAATTAAAAGCGAGGGTGGTAACATTAAGAGTGAAGCGGGAATTCCAGTGTTACATGCAGATGAGAGAACAGATAGATGGAAGGAGTGCGTTGAAGACCTCTATGAGGCACAATATCTGGTGAGATAAGAGGAACAAACTGGAGTCCATTTAGGAGAACTAGGTTATCCATTAGTGGACTAAGAATTTAAAAGAACTTCAGAAGACTTAAATAAGGCAGAAGGGATAGATAACATTCCATCAGAATTTCTAAAATCATTGGGGAAAGTAGCAACAAAACGACAATTCACGTTGAAGTGTAGAATACAGAAAGCCGTATACCATCTGACTTTCGGAAAAATATCATCCACCCAATACCGGAGACTTCAAGAGCTGACAAGTGCTAGAATTATCGCACAATCAGCTTGACACCTCATGGATCCAAGTTGCTGACATGAATATAATACAGAAGAATGAAAAAGTAATTTGAGGAGGTGTTGGATGACGATCAGTCTAGCTTTACAAAATGTAAAGGCACCAGAGAGGAATTCTGACTTTGCGATTGATAATGGAAGCGAGACTAGAAAAATAAAGCCTCCTTCACAGGATATGTCGACCTGGAAAAAGCAATTTAAAATATAAAATCGTACAAGATGTTCGAAATACTCAGGAAAATAGAGGTAAGCTATAGGAAGACGGGTACTATACAACGTGAAGAAGACCCAAGAGAGAATAATAAGAGTAGACGACCATTGCAAATGGTGTAAGACAGGGATTCAGTCTTTCGCACATACTGTTCAATCTATACATCGAAAAAACAATGATGGAAATAAAAGAAAATTTCAGCTGGGGAACTAAAATTCAAGGTGAAAGGATATCAGTAATACCATTAGCTGAAGGCACGGCTATCCTGAGTGAAAGTGAAGAAGGATAAAATGATCTGCTGAATGGAATGAGCAGTCTAATTAGTACGGAATATTGATTCAGAGTAAGTCGAAGAAAGACAAAAGTAATGAGAAATAGCGAAAATGAGAACAGTGAGAAGTTTAACATCGGGATTGATGGTCACAAAACAGATGAGGTTATGGAATTATGTGACCTACTACTACTACTACTACTACTACGTGATCAGGCCCAGTGGACCGCACGCATCTGCAAGTTTCCTCCTCTACTGTATTCTGTCCATTGCCGCTGTCCGCCATCCGTTCACATCTATTGACACTTGGTTTAAATCTTCATGGAGTCCATGACGGATGGAGCAAGGAGGACATGAAAAGCAGATTAGCACTGACAAAATGGACATTCCTGGCCAAGTGAAGTCTACTGTATCAAACATAGGCGTTAATTAGACACAGAAATTTCTGAGAATGTACATCTGGAGCACAGCATTGTTTGGAAGTGAAACATGGGCAGTGGGAAAACCGGGAAAGAAGAAAATCGAAGCATCTGAAATGCGTTGCTACAGACGAATGTGGAATATTAGGTGGACTTTTGAGGAGGGTCTGCACAGAATCGGAGAGGAAAGGAATACATGAAAAACACTGAAAGGAAGGGACATAATGTTAGGACATCTGTTAAGACATCATGGAATAACTTACGTGGTACTACAGGGAGCTGTAGAAGGTAAAAACTGTAGAGGAAGGCAGAGATCGGAATAAATACACAAACAATTGCAGACATAGGTTGATAGTGCTACTCCGAGACGAAGAGGTTGCCACAGGAGAGGAATTCGTGGCAGGCCGTATGAAACCAGTCAAAAGACTGATGAAACAAAAAAAGACAGGTAGTTAACTATGACAGCAGAAAATCAGTACTATCTGCGACGAATATAGTTATTATTGTGTTGGTCTATCACATAATTCAAGGATTTAAAATATTAGATACGCAGTTGCATGTTTCAAGTAAACTCATCAAAAAAAGTTCCGAGAGTACCGGAACCTGTACAGAAAATTGGAATAAATATCAACATAGACATCATTTCCGTCCTTCTTATTGCTCATGAAAACCACAGATTGCATGTTGTACCACCATACAACGAGCCCTTCAGAGGTGGTGGTCCAGACTGGTGTACACTCCGGTACCTCTAATAACCAGTATCACGTCCTCTTGCATTGGTACATGCCTGTATTCGTCGTGGCATACTATCCACAAGTTCATCAAGGCACTGTTGGTGCAGATTGTTCCACTCCTCAATGGCGATTCGGTGTAGACCCTTCAGTGTTTGGTGGGTCACGTCGTAGATAAGCATAAGCAGCCCTTTTAAATTCATACCTGGCAAGTTCGATAGGGTTCATGTCTGGAGAATATGCTCACCACTCTAGTCGAGCGATGTCGTTATCCCGAAGGAAGTCATTCACAAGATGTGCACGATGGGGGCGCGAATTGTCGTCCATGAAGACGAATGCCTCGCTAATATCCTGCCAAAATGGCTCTACTATCAGTCGGAGGATGGAATTCACGTACCGTACAGCCGTTACGGCAATTTCCATGACCACCAGCGGCATACGTCGGCCTCTTATAATGCCACCCCAAAACAGCAGTGAATCTCCACCTCGCTGGGCAGTGTGTCTAAGGCGTTCAGCCTGACCGGGTTACCTCCAAACATGTCTCCGACGATTGTCTGGTTGAAGGCATATGCATCACTCAAGCGTGAAGAGAACGTGATGCCAATCCTGAACGGTCCATTCGGCATGTTGTTGGGCCCATCTGTACCGCGCTGCTTGCGGTCGTGGTTCCAAAGAAGGACCTCTCCATGGACATCGGGAGTGAAGTTGCGCATCATGCAGCTTATTGCGCACAGTTTGAGTCGTAACACGATTTTCTGTGGCTGCACGAAAAACATTAATCAATATGGTGGCGTTGCTGTCAAGGTTCCTCCGAACCACAGTCCGTAGGTAGCGATGACCCACTGCAGTAGTAGCTGTTTGGCGGGCTGGGCGAGGCATGTCATCGACAGTTCCTGTCTCTCTGTATCTCCTCCACCACCAAACAACATCGCTTTGGTTCACTCCGAGACGTCTGGACACTTCCGTTGTTGAGAGCCCTTGCTGGCACAAAGTAACATTGCGTGCTCGATCGAACCGCTGTATTTACTGTCGAGGCATAATTTAACTACAGACAACAGGAGCCATGTACCTCCTTCCTGGACAAATGACTGGAACTGATCGTCTGTCGGACCCTTTCCGTCTAATAGGCGCTGATCATGCTTGGCTTTTTATATCTTTTTGCCGCTTTAGTGGTATCTCTGAAGAGTCAAAGGGACTGTGTCTGTGATATAATATCCGCAGTCAACGTCTATCTTCAGGAGTTCTGGGAACCGGGGTGATGCCAAACTATGTTTGATGTGTATAGTACTACCAAACCGAATAAATTAGAGCATTGTAGTAGGTTTATTCCTTGAGTAAAATATGTTTTGAGTTAATGGAGTTTCTGAGATTGGCACTGAAGTGGAGTAAACGGTGTTCAGTTCGAATCAGTAGAACTATCTTTTACTTTTTTTTTGTTCTCAGATGCGTGAAATTATCAGTTTCTCAACGCTTACATTTACATATATGTTTACAATTTGCAGTATCTTGTATGCTGTCACTGAACACAGACAGCAGAGCGTGAAATCCACTCATTTCTTCAGAACAGCGTTCCATGAATTGCACAGATGAAATAATTGCGTCTGTCTAAAAACATGATTTTCGAAAAAAGAAAAACATTTTTCAGTTGTATACTAAGCAAACTTGTTACAGAAAGAATTAAAATTAGCACGATTACGTACCATGCTGGCTGCTTCAGTCCAGGCCATGTCCTGGAAGTGATGTATCGGATGGCGAGATGGTGAAATATTACTGCTGCCTATGGCTAAAAAGTACTTTTTCCAGAGCTGCTTAATGAAACACAGTGTTAAGAAAACAGCATGCGCTCCTTGAACTGTCCCTTTCACAAAGGGGCCCATTTGTTTAAATGTCAGTTGATACTGAGATAATCTTCTTTAAGAAATCCTTTACTTTTAATTCCTCCTTGCTTATTTGCGGCAGTTGTACGATTCTGTATATGTGTTTTCATATTGTTATCGTGTTTAAAAATAATGCCATAGTCTTTTCCTAAACTCTCAGGAATCGGCAAATAAATTAGCCATATACTCGTACCTCACGTTAATATCAACAAGAACGGAAAACTTGAAAGTAAATGTTGCATCCAATGACCCATTGTTCCGACTTGTTGATCTTACATATATTTTTTTTTTTTAATTCGTAGCTCTGTCTTCAATTTTCTTGAACAAGATTCTTCAGCAGTACTCCAAAGTTAATAGAAATTAGGAACTGATTTCAGTGCCTGCTATTACTTGTCTACGAGCATAAAGCAGCTATGTCAGTTCCGTGATTGGAAGTCGCAATATTTCAGGAATGTTTATACAACACAATTGTTATGATACTGTGATGACAAACAACTTCGAAATAAGTGGAAGTAAACATATTTTACGTTAGTACAAATAGTGCAAGGGCCACATAAGGGAAAAGGACAAATTGAAAGCTCTCCCTTACTCGAAGACAATCATTTAATATCTAACGCTATCTTTGTTCGTGAAATAATTACATCGTAAAACGTGTAATGTACTAAAATAGTGAAATATCCAGAGTGTTGTGGTAGTGTATCTACCTGTCTTTACTTCTCGTCTACGCATACAACTAAATGTTCAATTGTTGTTTGTGAATCATGGAGACAATATACTGTACTGTTGGTTTCACACAGATGCAGAATAACGAAGCTTAGAATTAAAATGCAAGTACATGTTATTATCTAGACGATTTCTCGTAAAGCAGACGATATTAATTCCTTGTTTAACTGTCTTGACTGTAACAAATGGAGTCGTGTATGCCTGTAGCCTTAAAGCAACAAAAATAACTTATTATCAAGTTCATGATCAGGACTATACATAATTGGGCCATGCTGTTAAATAGAAGCATTACTATAGGAAGTGATTAGTTAATAACGATTACGAGAAAGCGCCTGGTATATTGTAGAGTCAATATATCAAAGCTCCGTTGTTTTTAAATGGCTTTTGTGAACAAAGCCATTTGTCGAATGAACAAGGTGTGATAAAACACCAGCCAACTATTACATGGAGATATACAAATCGTTGTGGGTCGTGTGAAATATACTCTTCGCAGTTTTGCAAACCAAGTTAGGAAGAATAACTTAATCTTTTATTGTTTTATAAACTAAATACATCATAATCAACAAAGAATATGAAATACACTTTTCACATTTCCGTAATATACAATTTACAAGTATCTAACAGTTCACAGTCAGGCCATTATACATCAGTACAAACACATTTTTTAGGAATGAAAGTTATTGACCGTAGCCATTTCTCAGTCCATACCACTGTACCAACAGATTTCACTTTGTAGATAAAGCTTCATACAAAAAGGTTGGGTTATCAGACACATTAGAAGGAAGCCATTTAAGAAAACATTCGGAATTTTTTTTCCACAATTTAACATCGTACTTTCTTGAAAAATTATGTTGGAAGGCACTGATAAAAAATTGTTACAACACCCGCACACATTCACATTCCTCTGTAATCGATTCGTTACCCTGTTTTAACGAGCTAGTTACAAAGTCTTGGTCCACGTAGCACCACTACTTCATTGCACACGTACGATGCACATTTAACAAAATATTCGGATCACATATATAAAAAAATGTTATAGGAGAAGGAATGAGGATATTTTCTGCGGCTAAACAGCAGTACCGTCTTCATTGTCGTAATGGTAAAGTGTCCTGGAAAGTGGATCTGCACTGATGATATTCGACTGGAAATGCTGCGCTGCAGGTAGTTTGTATTTTCTGGAACTGCGACCGCCGTTATCCCTGGAGAAAGACGGAGACAACGTGTCCAAGACACTAGGGGATTTCACAAATTCCTCGTGACCCCTGACGCTGGCCCCGTCGGGAGCGTGTCTCACGAAGTTTTCGTTTATTCTCAGTGGTGAGGTCAAGCCTTCGTTTATCCTCAGTGGCGACGTCTGGTTAGGCCCTTCGTGGAAGGAATTTATCTGGACTAGGTCGGGGCTCAGGAGGGGAGACGACATGTTGCTCTTCGTCGAATGCCTGCGAACGAGGGTGGGCTTCCTCTCTGGGTAGAATGCGCTGGGGGGAAGTTCCTCGATGGGGGAATTGGAAGAATGGTGCAGAGGGAGGAAGAGTCGTTTTGTCGTCGGCGAGAGGGGGAGACATTTCACAATGGTCGGCATCGTCCCGCTGCGCAAGTTTCTGTTGAGGGAGAGGGCCGCGTTGCCGACCAGCGGCGAACCTGTGGAGAACGCGTCTCCGGGCTTCATGCTGAGGCAGTGAGAAGCCAGGGAGCCTTCCGTTATGCTGTTCCTGTGGACGAGATGAGGGTTTCTGGGGAGGGTGACGAAACCAGTTCGCTGTCCGCCAGCACCACTGTTTGCCTTGTTCAACAGTGCTGTGGAAAGACTGGATTGCGAAAGTGAGTGGGGAAGGGTATCAAATAGGTGTGGTGCTTGGTGTGAGAGGGGACTGGTCAGCGGCGACGACGCCACGTTCTGAGGCGAGGTCAACTGCGCGTTCTTAAAAGTCCTGAAAGGGATATTGGCGTTCGGTACAATTTGGCTGGTGCGCGAAGGAAAGGAGAGTAGGTCCGGAGGGTATATCTTCCTGGTGGCGGTCTGCACGACGCCCTCATTCGCGCTGTTCTGAAGGACCGTGCTGTCGCTGTTGCAGCCCGAAGACGTCGAGCTGACCTGCGTGCACTCGCTGCCCGCGACGCTGGGCGCCTGCTTGACGGAAGAGGTATCCAGCAGGGCCGTTTTGGCATCTGATGTGTCACTGCTCGCCGAGACGATGGCTGCCGCAGCTTCCACGTTGCGAGGCGGCTTCTGAACCGGGTTCACCTTCTTTATGAGCGTCTTCTCCTGTTCCGCGGTGGCGACCGCCTCTTTGGCGACCTGCTTGCCGTTGCCGCCGGGGTTCTCGCGGCCGTTCTTCTTAGTGGGAACGTCCCCGGTGGCGACGTCGGTGCGGCAGAACCAGCAGAAGATCGCAACGATGATGCAGAGGATGAGCACCGAGCCGACGCCGAGGAGGAGTATCCAGGCGAGCGTGGTGCTGATGCCGGCCAGGGCGCCGCCGGCGTACGCCGCCACGACGACGAGCGTCACCGCGCGCTCGTCCAGCCCTCCGGAGCTCTTCGCGACGCAGGTGTACTCGCCGCGGTCCGCGTGGTGCAGGTCGTGCACCGTGAGGTTGAGCCAGCCACCTCCGGCGCGCAGGGTGTAGCCGCGGCCGTCGGAGCCGCCGCCGGGTCGTCGCGTGTCGTTGGAGACGACGCGGGAGTTGTAGACCCAGTGGACGGCCGGTGGCGGCTCGCCCTCGGCGCGGCACCTCAGCGTGACGTCACCGGTGGCCGCCGCCTCGAGCCGAGCGCCGGCGCTGGGGTAGACGACGCGTGGGGCGCACGCCAGCTGATCGGGCGACAGGTCGCTCCAGAGGCGGCCGCGCAGCGCCTCCGGCTCGCTGCAGGCGGTGGGCGGCGTGTAGAGGTTGCGCTCGCGCGTCCACGCGTGCAGCGCCGCCAGGCCGCAGTCGCAGCGCCACGGGTTGTTGTGCAGCACTAGGCTCTTGAGGCGGTCGAGCGGCAGCAGCGGCTCCGGCCGCAGGCTCGTCAACCGGTTCGAGTCGAGGCGCAGCGTCTGCAGGTTGGGCACGGCGGAGAAGGGGCGCTGCCCCAGGTGCGTCAGCTGGCAGTGGCTCAGCTCGACCGTCTGCAGATGCGGCAGGTCGACGAAGACGTGGTCGGCGAGTCGGCGGATGGGGTTGTGGTTGGCGCTGACGACGCGCAGGCGCACGTTGTCGCGGAAGGTGCCCGGCGCGAGGTCGCGGATGCGGTTGCGCGACAGGTCCAGCTCGATGAGGATCTCGAGCCCGCGGAAGGCGTCGCGGTGCAGCTGCGCCACGCCGCAGTCGCGCACGAACAGCTTGTGCAGGTTGACGAGGTGCGCTCGCCGGAAGGCGTCTGCGGGCAGCGCGGCGATGGCGTTGCCCGACAGGTCGAGCGTCTGGATCTCGGGGCTGAGGCCCTGCGGCACGGCGGACAGGCTGCCGTTGCTGCACTCGGCCGTCTTGCGGCCCGAGAACCACTTGCACTTGCAGGGCGGCGCGCACGCCGACCAGTCGCCGTCGGCCGCCAGCGCCAGCGGCAGCAGCGCCAGCAGCAGCGCCGGACGCGCCACCGCTCGCCGCCGCATCCTCACCGCCGCATCACCTCCTCCTGCAACAACCAGGCAGAGCAGGTGAAGTGCAGGTCACTCGGAAGATATGTGTGCAAAGCAAAGCACTACATACCAATAACTCTTCTAAAAATTCTGCTAATTAAGCAACCAGTTTCGACGCGTCACTAGCTTCATCTTCAAGCGAATGAAGCTGTTCAAACGGTTAAACTGGTTACTTCGATAATAAAACTTTTAGGAAGAGTTGCGGCTGTTGGTACCTTTTTCCCTACGTCTCCCTGATAAACCTCAGTCCTGCATTCACTTCTATAGGGAGGATCTACAAAAACAAATCATCTAATTTACTCATGGTTTCGGGGCGATCTAACATAATTTATAACGTCAAAAGCCAAGATAACTTGATGTGAAATAGTTTATTTCACGACCAGTTCCGACAATGACCAGCTCTCTTCCTCAGGTTCTTATACCCCCAGAAATATAATTACACATCAGTCTCGTCCACATACTGAGAACATGCTCCAGTTATAGTAATACAGCTTCACACTAGTTTGCCAAATATATAAAACTTGCTAAATATAATATCAATAGCAAATTTAATATATTTGGCAAACTAGTGCGGAGCTGTATTACCATAACTGGAGCAGGTTCTCAGAAAGCCAACGAGACGGATGTGTAATTATATCTCTGGGATATCTGAGAAACTGAGCATGACAGCTAGTTACTAAACACACGGGTCATGAAATGAACTACTTCACATCTAACGATCTTGGCCAAAATATTGTAAAATAAAAACAAGTCAATGATGTGAAACACTGCAAACTATTTAAGGCTGCACTTCACTGCCACTTATTCATACAAAGTGCATGATCGATTTCAGTACGCAGATTCTATCATATCTCCTCAAACTTTCAGAGGTTGCTCAAGGGTACCTTCTGAGTGTTTTGGTATGGGAGACCCACCGTCACCGGCAGCTCGTTGCGGAGTTATTGTATTTATTTTTCTTTCTTACACCTGATAGTTTCGTATCTGCAATGCACTGAAATATCTGCAAAACAGTATAAAAGTCGATAGCATGCGCTGTGTGTCTGGCTTGTAAACAAACTTGCTGTTGACATGAGTAATGTCTGCTTTACCCTTCGACCTCAAGCCTGCATTCAGTACAGCTCCATTATGTCTCGAGCTCATCTTTCCGGCATTGTTTGTTGCACAGTAAGTAAAAACAAATGTTGCATACTGCCGGAACTTTAATACTGAATGTTGCAATCCAGAAGCGCGTTATCATATCAATACACTGATTTCTTTGTAGTGTAATTCTAGCTGACACAGTCCACGTTTGGACCGTGGGGGCGGTATGTGCAATCTATGGCACCTGTGACCTCTGTAAATATTGCAGTCCTTGTGCTGTGTGGCATTACGAGAGTTGTGCCGTTTCAGTATTATCAGAAGCTCCATATAATTACTCTAATGGAGCAAGGAATTAGACTGATGGATGCCGCAGCGATTGTCACCGTGAATCAAAGTAATGTCTAAAAACAGCAGGTGTTCAGGAAGGATATCTACGTACTACAGCACACAGAAACCTCAACATAATGCTACACGTCTAGGCGGCAGTTCCAAAGAACTATTAGAGTGCAGGCCTCAACACAAACGTTACGAAATAGGCCCCACGAACAGAGATTACGTGTCGGAAGACCTCTCAAGGCCGCTCCTAAATCGGATTCCGAGAGGTTCTCTCGTCATATGGGCACGAAACCACTGTTTGAGGACTAGGAAACAGTTGGACGCAACTATTATTACTGACGAAACCTGTATCAGTCTCCATCCGGACAATACTGATGGAGGCAATGTGGAAACCGTTTAGGACCTAATTGTCCGTAGACTGCCACACATAAGGCTGTCCAGTAATCTACTGGGGTGGAATCATGTGTGGTCGCAGGGCACCGTTTGTACGAATACCTGGGAGGATGCATGAACGCATTGTGGCTCCATCTGGTGAATGTATAGGAGCAGGGTTCATGCCGATGCCCCATCGTCATTATCATCTGAGCACCTTCCTGGTTGAGCACAGAATCAGTCAAACAGAACGGCCTCCATATTCTCCAGATCTCAGTTGCATTGAGAACGCATGGGCCATGCTAGAATGAGTGGTTTTCAATCGCCCTATCCCAATATAGGCCTTACAGCGAATCACAGAGGCCGCTTTGCAGGAATGCGACAGTGGCTCAGTGGGTTCTGTAGCCAGTTTGATAAGGAGTCTCCTTACTCACATTCTTAAAGTGTCACCAGTTACGAGGGGGACCACTGGTTCATAAACAGTGTGATTTGCAAGATGACAGTGAGACGAAACTGTAGTGTTAGCAGTGGAATATTATCTCTCTAACTGTTTTAATTTTTTGTGTTCATTAAGTAGAAGTATTTATATTCATTATTTTTGTTTTGTTATAACTGTTTGTGTTTATTAAGTGAAATTGTTTATATTCATTATATTCAGATTAATTTCTTACTATGTCCAGTATTCACAATAAAATAATAGGCAACATTTATTTTGACCATCGTACGTTAACAGTAATACACAGCAGTATTGGTAGGTTGACTGATGAACGGCTGGACGATATGCAGCTAACATATGAGTTCACTTCATGCATTGGTAGAGTGGCACAACGATGCTGTGTTGATCTGTTCCCGCAACGACGAAGCCACACTGCAGTAACTCTGCATCTGCGTGAGTGTTGCATTACTGCATGTTATACACTCCCGGAAATGGAAAAAAGAACACATTGACACCGGTGTGTCAGACCCACCATACTTGCTCCGGACACTGCGAGAGGGCTGTACAAGCAATGATCACACGCACGGCACAGCGGACACACCAGTAACCGCGGTGTTGGCCGTCGAATGGCGCTAGCTGCGCAGCATTTGTGCACCGCCGCCGTCAGTGTCAGCCAGTTTGCCGTGGCATACGGAGCTCCATCGCAGTCTTTAACACTGGTAGCATGCCGCGACAGCGTGGACGTGAACCGTATGTGCAGTTGACGGACTTTGAGCGAGGGCGTATAGTGTGCATGCGGGAGGCCGGGTGGACGTACCGCCGAATTGCTCAACACGTGGGGCGTGAGGTCTCCACAGTACATCGATGTTGTCGCCAGTGGTCGGCGGAAGGTGCACGTGCCCGTCGACCTGGGACCGGACCGCAGCGACGCACGGATGCACGCCAAGACCGTAGGATCCTACGCAGTGCCGTAGGGGACCGCACCGCCACTTCCCAGTAAATTAGGGACACTGTTGCTCCTGGGGTATCGGCGTGGACCATTCGCAACCGTCTCCATGAAGCTGGGCTACGGTCCCGCACACCGTTAGGCCGTCTTCCGCTCACGCCCCAACATCGTGCAGCCCGCCTCCAGTGGTGTCGCGACAGGCGTGAATGGAGAGACGAATGGAGACGTGTCGTCTTCAGCGATGAGAGTCGCTTCTGCCTTGGTGCCAATGATGGTCGTATGCGTGTTTGGCGCCGTGCAGGTGAGCGCCACAATCAGGACTGCATACGACCGAGGCACACAGGGCCAACACCCGGCATCATGGTGTGGGGAGCGATCTCCTACACTGGCCGTACACCACTGGTGACCGTCGAGGGGACACTGAATAGTGCACGGTACATCCAAACCGTCATCGAACCCATCGTTCTACCATTCCTAGACCGGCAAGGGAACTTGCTGTTCCAACAGGACAATGCACGTCCGCATGTATCCCGTGCCACCCAACGTGCTCTAGAAGGTGTAAGTCAACTACCCTGGCCAGCAAGATCTCCGGATCTGTTCCCCATTGAGCATGTTTGGGACTGGATGAAGCGTCGTCTCACGCGGTCTGCACGTCCAGCACGAACGCTGGTCCAACTGAGGCGCCAGGTGGAAATGGCATGGCAAGCCGTTCCACAGGACTACATCCAGCATCTCTACGAGCGTCTCCATGGGAGAATAGCAGCCTGCATTGCTGCGAAAGGTGGATATACACTGTACTAGTGCCGACATTGTGCATGCTCTGTTGCCTGTGTCTATGTGCCTGTGGTTCTGTCAGTGTGATCATGTGATGTATCTGACCCCAGGAATGTGTCAATAAAGTTTCCCCTTCCTGGGACAATGAATTCACGGTGTTCTTATTTCAATTTCCAGGAGTGTATGTTGCGAATAACGTGGGTATTGCCTATTACAGTCTTCTTCACCGCTGTGGAGGTATTTTCCCTGAAGCAAGGGCTATTGCGGTAACAAACCGAATAAACCACAATTGCATTATTACTCTACAACGAGCCGCCGGAGAACATTGGTCCCTGATACCAATATCCTCAGAACGTATCCCTGAACAACCTCTGAAGGTTTGTCGGTGGCGATGAGGTTCACACTGCGATAAAATACGTACATGCATGGGCAACCACCTGCATCATCCATTCCACTTTACCAAGTACTTAAAATCACGTAAAGTTATATAAAATCTTCTTTATTGTTTACACCACACACGAAGATCAAGCTTCCTTAGTTTCGGTTGGTAAGCGCGTTGGCCAGATCGGTTTTAGTACAAAAAATACTTTTTGCATGCTGTTTACAGGCAGAGATTACGACCAATAGGTGTCGTGATGGATGTTATCACAAATTTGAGATTTAGTGCGATGCACTAAGAAAGGTATGATACACTGTAAAACGTGGAAAACTAACATCGGCTGCTGAGTTGACAAATAAACATACCGCAGACAGATTTGTCACCTTAAGCAGAGTATGCCGCACTGAGAATGTTGGGCAGTCTGCATTGATATACCTCCAGATCACGCAACATCATTCATGCTGCGATCATGGGCAAGTGCACACACGACATCTTGTTTCTGACTCTCCGTCCTGTGTCAACACCGACCAGTCATTATGCGCTGTTTCCATTAAGCCGACTGACACACGCACACTATTTCTCTGTCATGACTTACAACACAGGTGAAGGGACACTTGAGGGCTAGGAGTGAGAGAGAGAGAAAAACTACGATCTTCTTTCCATCTCTTAAATCATCAAGTCAATAGCTGCAATGATAGCAGTACGGAAAATTTGGACAACACAGAATTCGAATCATTCATACTCATTATACAGCTAAGAGCTAACGCGGCTACAAAAAGATTTTTAGAAGTTTTTAATACATTCTTAAAAAAACATATTTTATTATGTATCTAAGCTGTGGATGCTTAAACCGTGAAACTGTATGTTATTAAACTGAGTCTGAAAATAGTTTCGGTTCGAATTTTGATGTCCCACGCAGGGAAAGGAGTACCAATATTGATAACAACTAACACATGTGAGTATGAGTAGCCAAAAGGGCTTGATGCATACTGGTTGATTACTGTGGGACGGCATCCGAAACACTGATTTTGAAGAGAAAGAAAACATCTGCACAGTATAATTTTTATGAATTTATTAACACACCAATTTGGAAGATTGAAAGCTCCATTATCAGAGCTCTGCAAATAAAATAAAATAAAATAAACGTAAAGTTTAATCTATAAGAAAGACACTGGCAAAAATCCCAAGTTTGAAAGCAAATTTGCTCCATCCTGCACCCATGCTTCGAACAAGTGATGTGGAAAACATCCAGCATACTGCTTTTATAAAAAAGTAAATATCATCACCATATACATAATAGATATCTGTAATTACACGACTGTGAGGTGGGACACCACGCTCGTTCATTGTGTGCGTACCTTTGCTTATATAATGTGTACGAGAGAATGGGGTAGCCTCTGGCGCCGCTATAAAAAGGAAAGAACGTAACAGTGCTTGTGACAGAGTGCTCGGATTCCGGTCGCGCGCAGCACCCGGGAACACAGATACTGGAGATGTTATTTGCTCCGTTTCATGTACTTGAAATATTTCGAGGTGACGCGCTCTTGATCCCGGCTTACAACCGAGCTTTTTGCATATTTAGTTTGCGCAGTTGTGGCTTGGCGGCGCCGAAGCGTGACGCCCATCTCGGCTTTTGCATAACAAAAAGCTCGCTCAAACAGCGACGCGCCGTTGCGCGGGACGCGCCTTCCTTTGCCAGCAGCCGCCGCAGACAAAACACAGCCACCTGGCGGCGCGCGATCAAACGCAAGCCCCCAAGGCCCGCGGGCCATCCATCACGCCGAAGCGTCCGAACACAGCACGCGCCCTAAATCAGGATTCCTCCCCTCCACTCGTTCGCTCTGTGGCCTCACCGCGCGTTATATTTTCGCTCCTCGAAACAATCCGTTAGTACCCTTTTTCCTGCCCTGTCTGACGAAAAAGAACTCTCGAATGACACACACTCTCGAGCAATTTATACTCAACGATTTATTTGATTCTCTGCCGTGCGATGGACTGTGACCGGTCGCACTGCACTATTTGTAGACGGCTCTCTCTAATTCCCGCACATCAAACTCGGTACGTCCCAGTACTTTTGCAACAGCCATTAAAAGATCAAACACTATTATTATATCTCCATTGCTTTCAGCAGAACAGACATGTTTGGATGCTGTTGTTCCATTATAAATGGGATGGTTCATTACAGTAAAATGTATGCCAAGCTAACAAACGTACCTAATGGTATGAACATCATTTGTGCTGAAAATTCAGAATACAATTACACGTAGAGTAGATTTCTTGGCTATGTTGGGACAGACGCCACTTACCTACCGTTGTTATCTGCAATTCTTTAAAACTTTACTGTTCTTGTCCGCCACAATTTATGTCCAAGGGTGTTAAAGATAATGACTCCACGGAAACAAAGTAAATACACAGACAAGTTGGGTTTAGTCACATTGGACAGGAACGTTTAGTTGTACGAATAAATAGAATGAAAGGTTCAAATAGCTCTGATCACTATGGGACTTTACATCTGAGGTCGTCAGTCCCCTAGAACTTAGAACTACTTAAACCTAACTAACCTCAGGACATCACACACATCCATGCGCGCGGCAGGATTAGAACCTGCGACCGTAGCAGCGCGGTTTTGGACTGAAGCGCCTAGAACCACGCGATCACCGCCGGCGGCGGCATGAATGAATGAGTAAGGATTGATTAGCCTAATCATAAACAAAACACGATGAACACACGTAACGATGATTAGCAGAAACAAAAAAGGAGGCCGGTCAAAAGTTTTTTACCCGCACCAACATAGATTATACAAGCTATTTTAAATTTAATGTACATAGTGACCAAAAAGTCCGTTCACATTTGAAAATTCAATACTTCATGGATTAATATAGGTAGAGAGATAAAAACTGACACACATGCTTGAAATGACATGGGGTTTTACTGAAACAAGAGAAGTGCACAAAATGACGACCAGATGGCTCTACACGTGATAGAAAAGCAATAATTAGCGTAATAATTTATTTTTAGCAAAGCGGATGCTCTTTGTAAGAAATGTCAATGTCGCCCGCATTCATCAACAATAGCTGTAATAAAGGGACAATGTTGTGAACGGCACTGTACAGCATATCAGTAGGTATGGTAAGAAAGAGCCGTCGGATGTTCTCTTTAGCATCCCTGATGAGATCGGACAAGCGCATTAGTCTTGCAACTTCAGGTAACCCGAAACCAATAATCACGTGGTTTGAGGTCTGGGGACCTCGGAGGACCAGCATGACATACTTGGCAGCTTAGCACGCGATCATCGTCAAGCGATGTGCGCAAGAGATGTATCACAAGTATAGCAATAAGGGGCGGAGCGCATCCTCCATAAAGGTCGTTCCTTCCACCCAGGCTAGGGATGATCTGACTCCCTCCCTAAGTAAAGCTCACTTTATAAACAATTCTCATGCGGCGTCACTTCGTGTTGCTATCCAGCGCAATCTATTCGTCAGTTTTCTTACTCGTCTTTGATTTCAATAAAACCTCATGTCATTTCTGGCATGTGTGTCGATTTTTACCTTTTTGCTTACATTATTCCATGAATCAGTGCATTCTCAAATGGTAGCGGGCTTTTGGGCCACCTTATATTCGCGTCAGACTTCTAGGGGTGATAGATCACGGCTTGAGGAATGACTTTTGTTAGACGTAAGATGTTCGCTTGTGCTTCTCGTGTACGCTAGGTCTCTTTTATTATCGATTACGCCGCTGAGGGGCGACAGGGCGTAGGGGGCGGTCTCCGGAATTATGTGTTGCCTAGAATCTAGTCACCTGCTTCCTACGAAAGGAGGTACTCTGAGATTCCAAAATACCTCTCTCTCGTTAAGAGAAACTTACGATTTTCTTATTGTGAATCTATTACTTTCCTGCGATAGGTTCTACGCAAATGCAGCGCACCTGATTGGTAGACCCTGCCAATTCGATGAAATCTCGTCGTCGAAGAGCTGGTAAGTTCAACAGAAAGATGCCTAGCTTCTAAGACAAACAACAGAGTCTCTAATAAAAGTTATTCCGCATGAGGTGATCTATTAACTCAAAGACGTTTGATGCAAAGACACTGAAGCGCCTTGTGTACACAGAAAATCGACTCTTGGCCATGATCAAACAACTGAAAGAAAGTAATGGCAATCTGACGTGCTTTCAGTCGCAGAAATTGGTAAAACATTACGAAGCTTTCCGATGAGTGCTTTGTGGCCGCATCTATTTGATACTTGAGACGAAACTGTATTAGCAAATATCGATGCGACAACATGCATCCCTTCAACTGACAGAAAGGAGCCTGATAGTCAAAAATGCTTGGACACTAGAAAGGTGATAGCGAGAATTTCAATAGGATTTAGAAAGATGAGCGACCCAAAAGCTCTTCAAAGGGTAACGCAAATTTTGTAGTTGCTGTAACCTCGAGTGGATCCTACGCCGCAGCAGCCAACCACACAGTGCGGTATCGCGGGTTGCCGTCTTTCAAGGCACCTGCAATAGAACACGGGCACAGCACATCTCTAGCAGTCCCTACGGCACTTGGTGGAAAATATGATCGTCGTATGCGGCGCTGCTGTCGTCGGAACTAGCTCGCCTTTGTGAGTCACTTACCTCTATCACGATTTCTTGCTATTCTTTCCAAAAAAAATGGTTCAAATGGCTTTGAGCACTATGGGACTCAACATCTGAGGTCATCAGTCCCCTAGAACTTAGAACTACTTAAACCTAACTAACCTAAGGACATCACACACATCCATGCCCGAGGCAGGATTCGAACCTGCGACCGTAGCGGTCGCGCGGCTCCAGACTCAAGCGCCTAGAACCGCTCGGCTACCCCGGCCGGCGCTATTCTTTCCCATGACGGCTTTGTAGTACGCCGCGTAAACGTTCGTCAGTCAGTCCACATTGAGAGTTCACCGCTACAGTTCTCTGGCCTTAACGCTGGCCACGCAAGCCGTCCTACAATCAGAGTTCCTTTCGCGAAGCGCACGGTACCAGCCGTTCAGACCCTACGGCCTTGCTTACAGCGTTCAACTCACAGAACTGTTCTGAGAGCATCGACTATGGACTAAGTTCACGTAGCGATGTTTCCCTGCTAAGTCAGCGCCCCTCTACTGCAGTGGCCAGATGGATGAAAATAGCCTGATGTGTTTTTCACTACTATGTGAGTGACATGGAACATTTAAACTCTGAGTCCATTATCGTTTAGACTTATCGTTGTATAACGGTGTAGAAACCAATCAAAAGCTGAGGATTACTTAGCGAATAACATGTTCGCTATTACTGGGACAGGGGAACCGACTGGACTTGTAGAAGTCATTCTGCCTGTATTGAAATTCAGAACCAAGGACGTTCGATACTGGTTTCCAAGAAATAAGAAATGACGAGACGAGGTCCTAATCGGTGGTGGTAAAATACACTAGAAATAAATGTGTTGAGGCGTACATCTAAATACCAGGTTACATGAAGAAGGCCTTTATCTAGCACGATTGAAATACAGCAGGAAAAAGTTATAGTTCCAATTTCAAATTAATTTTCGTCATTGTTTCGTACTAATAAGCTATTGCAATGTGTATAAGATTTTTATATGTTGTTACAAAGTTTACATTGCTTATTAGGTGCTAAGCCTTAGCACTAACTTGTTTTCTGTAAGCCAGGTGTGATCTTCAAAAAGTCTTCATAGCAGAGTTAAGGTAAGTGTGAATTAGATAATAGGCTCACTGGACAAAAAACTTTCACCCCACGGAGGCACCACGCTAATACCATGTAATAGCGCTTACGGCGTTGATAAAAGCCTCAGTTATGCGAATAAGAATGTGGGGATGTTAAGTGCTACTTTTCGGATGATGTTACAGATTTTTAGGTTAAGTTTGGCTGATTTAGAGGGCCAGTTGAGGTATAATATGGTGCTTGAATGTTGTTCAAACTAGGAATGCGTGTGTGCAGCCCTGACAACACAGCTGTTGTCATCTCGAAAGAGAGAGTGTTCGAAGCATATAAATCGTAATGATGTACAAGAAAAGACAACACTTGGTTGCTGAGGAAGTTGATATATTAATACTTGATCATGCTTATGCTACCTGGAAACAGTGTACCCAAATCATGATATGAAAAACATTCCTTAAAACTTCACACAACACCTCTGGACTGATTTACACTCCACACCATAAGTGGCCAAGAATTTGGCTTGTGATCTATCCCTTGGCACGAGTGTCACAGCACTCACCTCGATTCATACTTTCTCCATAGCCGCTCCGTGCTATTTGAGAACGAGAAGGGAGTAGATGAGGAAACTGCGAACGTGCCGCATTTAAATGGCAGCACAGTCGCACTGTATACGACTTGGCTTTATGTTTCACATTTTCAGTATTATTTATATTTGGTACATTGAAAAAGTAATAAAAGTTTTACCTTGTACAAAGCGTCGGCATATGGACAGACGCAGACAATTTCGCTCAGATTTCCACGTAATCATGACTTCGTGTTTCATGATTGGAACAAAAGGTCTTTCACACAAAGATGGTGATCGTAGAGCTGTAGCACGTTAATATGGAGCCATGTAAACTGTGCCTAACGAGAGGAATATAGACGTCCTGGGTAGCTATAAAGTTAAGGTATTTGTCATTACAACAGGAATTAACTTGAAGGTCAGTAAGTTGTATTTACACATGGAGTGGCGCGCTTACAACTGAAAAGGCAAACGGGCTCGAAGACGGAGTAAGATTGGCAGTGTCCTCGATCAGGAAACGATCCTTGAAATGCTTTCTAGGCCACAATGAATTCTTTAAACCTCGCGTTTAATGACAGTGATCTTAGGGGACTCGACTGTGTTTGTGAGAATGTCCCTTCCATACCGCGATTTTCTTGTTATCTGAATTCCCATAAAATGAGGAAGAAGCTGTTTCTCACGTTGCAGTACCCTCCTACGAAAAATGTGCATTCAAGTCCATTTAAAATGCGAGGTCTGCAGTCTATTCCGGATGTTATAATTTTCATTCCTCCATTCCTTCTTGCTTCATAAGTTCAACAACAACGAGTTTTAAATCGAAAAAACGTTCCAGTCATCCCCCTTGACTTAACCAACGTATTTCACATTAATATATAAAGTCTGAATACCCCGGCTCTACACACACTGCAGATTAAGCGCTTGTTTCGACCGTAGGACCACTCGACACCTTGCATCACATGAAAGGAGGCAAAACAGCAACGGCGCGCGCCACCCTGCGCGTCTCCAGTCTGAAAATTCCAGTTTCTGTGGTATCTGATTCACGGAAAACGTAGGGCTCTATTTGCCGCTGTGACTCACGATACTTGCAAATAATCTCTGGACGAGGAGCGCCTCTGGGGCAAAGGCGTGCAACCCGCAGGCTGGAACGCGAAGCTGGTCGACAACTTATGGGTTTAAATGCGACAGTGAACTGAAAACGAGACATATATGGAAAAAAATAAATAAACTGTGTATTATTTCAAATGTGATAGCCATAACTGTTAACACAGTTATCCCATTGTCAGACGTGATGGTCAATGCCTTCAAGGAAGAATGTTTGCGGTTACCTAAGAAACCATGATTATACACAGGTGTGTACCTCTTTGCACAAAGCAAATCGACGGCTACGTCTGTCCTGAGCGCTCCAAAAACATGGATATGCCACAGGGAGAGTTCGCGACTGTATGGAGAATTAGTAAGTGTTTCCGAGCGAAATTTCTGCAGCGTACTCCAAACAACCTTGGTAACATATGGGCCCTCTACATTCGAGGCCATCAATTTGCTTCAGACCAACATGTGCACGGCTGGTGCCCACGATCCAAAGGCAAAGGCAAACATTTTTCCATGAAGGCAGTGTGTCTCTTGTCTCACAGTGGGCTAAATGTTCGAGTATTAAGATTTATGGTGATTATTTTTTTAAATAACAAACAATTTACTTTAATTTTCCATCTGTTTCGTTTTCATTTGATTGCCCGTTGTGAATTAGTTCCAATGGTTGTTTGCGGAGACGTGGTAACTACATCGAAAAACAATGATTTGTATCTGTGTCGCACTCAAATGTAGTGCAGCATTCAATAAAAGTTACTTGTACTGCCATAATAATATGTATCTTTTTAACACCCCCCCGTAGGACGGCTATGGTGAGGCCTGATTGTATTACTGACTTGAAAAACCCGTCCTTACATTTTCGGAAATCGTGTGTTACAAGCTAAGGGTGTCCGAATATCACCTGCTGTTCAAGCATGACATGACAGAAAGGCATTTTGGGCACTTCAGTTGTATCTGCAGATTTCGCTGTGAAGGAAGGCAGAAAGTCTGTAATGCTCAGCATATTAAAATATCTCGGACTAGTAGGTGAATACTTTCCTTCAGATTTGACGGGTTGTGGAAGTCATTAGGGACTCCGACATTATGTGTGTGTGTGTGTGTGTGTGTGTGTGTGTATGTGTGTGTGTCGGCGGATTTGGGAGAGGGGGAATGAAGATTCCACCTATCAGTGTGCGCCTATGGGTGCGTGCCGCGGAATCCAACGCAGGCAGCGGATTGCTGCGTTCGCGCTTCGCCAGACTTAATTGACGTGCGGTGGCGGCGGCGCCGTGCTGTCTCCTAGCAACGCGTGCTGGGCTCACGCAGCTAAGAGGCGCTGCCAGTGAGCGGCCAAGGGGCCTCGACCGCGCGGATTCGTTTACACGCAGGGGCGCTGAGCAACACTTGTAACGGTGTCGGGCGGAGAGAGGTCACCCAAGGGGAACTTGGCAGCCGCAAAAGAGGCTGACACACGCCTCTCTTACACCATCAGTTTGAAGCCCCCAAAATTGCAAGAATTACTGGTTATACTTAATTAGCACGACCAAATTGTTTTATCTGCTGTAACTGCTCACACGAAATCGACAAAGAGGATTTACTATTATAAACACGGCAGCAGGCAGAACCTGTAAATAAACTTTCAATAAACGATGTATATAGTCAATCGGATGCATAAAGGTTTTTGTAATAAGACTTGACTCGGGTTCAGTGCCTCTGGGGTTATCCTCTTCAGAATGAATAAAGACACGCAACTTACATTTCGAAAAAATGATAAGCATACATTGTGAGCTAAAACGCTCAGGTCAGATAGTAGATATCTTAGATTAAGTTCTCCGTGAAATTACAATAAACTGCACGTGTGGATATTCTTGCTGTTCTTCAAGGAGGACGAAATCTATTACTTCTGCTTCTTGAATTGAGCGTTTTGGCTCACAACATATGCTCATAATTTTAACATAACATTAGTTATGAGAGTTTATTCCTCCTCAAAAAGCTACCCCTAGTGGTATTCAGACCTGGTGAAGGCTTATTATGATACACTTCCTGAACCGGTTGGATGTATACCTCATTTATTGGAAGATTAAAAGCATTTATAAACGTATAACTCCTTCAGTTTATTATTTTCTCCTAATGCGCCAGCCCATGTCAGTGCAACCTACTGGCAAAGAATGGCGCAGATGACAGAAAGCATAGAAAACCCGAAGAACAAGTGATTCACCTGTTTTACCTTTTAATTATGCTTATCTCGAGGCCACATAAAATAGGTTCAAATTGTTCAAATGGCTCTAAGCACTATGGGACTTAAAATCTGAGGTCATCAGTCCCTAGACTTAGAACTACTTAAACCTAACTACCCTAAGGACACCACACACATCCTTGCCCGAGGCAGGATTCAAACCTGCGACCGCAGCAGCAGCAGCGCGGTTCCGGACTGAAGCGCCTAGAACCGCTCGGTCACAGCAGTCGGCACGTAAAATAGAAACACAGTGATGATTTCCATACATTTTTCACCTAACTTTTATCTTTCCAGTTGCTTTTATTTCTAACGCTCTATCCCTCTGCATAGTTCATATAAATAAACAAAACTCGTTCATTCGACTTTGTTTCACTTCTTTCACTTAGTACTTCCCTCCTACCTTCCATCCACTTAATAGTTCTCTTTCTTCGCCATCTCCTGAAAAACCCTTTCAAATATCTGAACATATATAGTTTTGTGTCTTCTGTTACACTTAGTTTTCTCATATCTTTGTTGATTCTTCTCATTCAGTGACTGCCTCTTGAAATGTTATAATCACGGTTGAAAGTTCTTTAAACGAGTCCACTATTGCTGATCCTTATAACTATTTCGTCTTATTTTCGTAACAAGGACCGTTTTCCTTTCACATTTTTCATTTGAGGATTCCCATTATAAGGTTGACAAAATGAAACTCACTCAGAAAATATTTACGATAACACTCGCGAGGGACTGACCCTTGCTAAAGAACTTCCCGGTTTTCATTCGCTATAGACACCGTATTCCGCCACTTAGCCATTAAATTTTGTATCCCAGACTTTTTATCAGTCTTCTGACTGGTTTGATGCGGCCCGCCTGAAATTCCTCTCCTGTGGCAAGCTCTTCATCTCAGAGTACACTAGAAACCTGCGTCCTCAATTATTTGCTGGATGTATTCCAATCTCTGTCTTCATCTACAGCTTTTGCGCTCTGCCGCTACTGCTAGTTCCATGGAAGTCATTCCTCATGTTTTAACAGATGGATTTGTAATATCATCCTGTCCCTTCTCCTGGTCAGTGTTTTCCTAGTTATTCCTTTCCTCGACGATTCTGCGCAGAATCTCCTCATTCCTTATCAGTCCACCTAATTTTCAACATTCATCCGTAGCACCTCATCTCAAATACTTCTCTTCTGTTCCGGTTTTCCCACACTCCATGTTTCACTACCACACAATGCTATGCTCCAAACGTACATTCTCAGAAATTTCTTCCTCAAATTAGGGACTATGCTTGATACTAGTAGACTTCTCTTGGCCAGAAATACCCGTTTTTGCCATTGCTAGTCTGCTTTTGATGTCCTCCTTACTCCGTCCGTCATAGGTTATTTTGCTGCCGTGGTAGCAGAATTCCTTAACTTCTTCTGCTGCGTGTCCATCAATCCTGGCGTGTCCATCAATCCTGATGTTAAGTTTCTCGCTGTTCTCATTTCTGCTACTTCTCATTACTTCCGCTATCTCCGATTTACTCTCAATCCATATTTTGTACTCATTAAACTCTTAATTCCATTCAGCATATCATGTAATTCATCTTCACTTCCACTCAGGATAGCAATGTCATCAATGAATCGTATCATTGACATCCGTTCATCTTGAACTTCAATTGCACTTCTGAACTTTTCTTTTATTTCCACCATTGCTTCTTCGAAGTACAGATTGAATATCAGGGGCCAAAGACAATATCCCTGTCTCATACCGTTTTTAACCCGACCACTTCGTTCCTGGTCGTCCACTCTTATTAATTCCTCTTGACTCTTGTATGTATTGTATGTTACCCGTCTCTTCCTATAGAATTTCGAACATCTTGTACCATTTTACGTTGTACAACGCTTTTTCCATGTCGACGAGTCCTATGAACGTGTTTTGATTTTTCTTTAATCTTGCTTACATTATCAACCGCAACGTCAGAATTGCCTGATCGTCATCTAACACATCCTCAATTTTCTTTTCCATTCTTCTACGTATCATTTTTGTCAGCAAATTGCATGCATGAGCTCTCAGGATAATTGTGCATCACTCGCGTACTTGTCACCTCTTGCAGTCTTCGGAATTGTGTGGATGATGTTTTTGCGAAAATCAGCTGGTATGTCGCCAGATTCGCACATTTTACACATGATGATGTGATTTTAGAAATCCTGATAGAATGATGTAAATCCGATCAGCCCTATTTGATCTTAAGTCCTCCAAAGCTCTCTTAAATTCTGATTCGAATACTGGATCCGACGTTTCTTCTAACTCGACACCAGTTTCTTCTAACGCCTCTTAGAGCCTAAATGTACTATTTACCTACCCCGCTCTCTCCTCTGCATTTAACCGTGGAATTCCCGTTGCACTCTTAATTTTACTACCCTTGCTTTTCATTTCACCGAACGTTGGTTTGACTTTCCCATATGCTGAGTCAATCCTTCCAACAATCATTTCCATTTAGATTTCTCATTTTTCGTGCAGTTTTTTTCTTCTTAGTTTCCCTGCACTTTTTATTTATTTCCTTACTCAGCGACTTGTATTTCTGTATTCCTTGATTTCCCTGAACAGTGTTTTACTTCCATCTTTCGTCGATCAACTGAAGTTTTTCTTCTTTTACCCATGGTTTCTTCACAGTTATCTTCTTTTTACGTATGTGACTGCCCTTTTCAGAGAAGTCCATTCCTCTTCAACTGTACTGCCCACTGAGCTATTTGAACATCAAGCGTATCTCGTCATTTCTCAGTACTTCCGTGTCCCACTTCTTTGCGCATTGAATTTTCCTGGCTAAACTCTTCAATCTACTCTTCATCACAAGTACATAGTGATCTGAATCTATATCTGCTCCTGGGTACGCCTCACAATCCTGTATCTAATTTCTGAATCTCGGTCCGACCACGATGTAATCTAACTGAAATATTCCGGTATCAAACGGCCTTTTCCAACTAGACACCTGCCTTTTTTTTTTGTTCTTGAACAGAGTACTCGTTATTACTAGCTGAAATTTATTAAAGAACTCAAATTAGTCTTTTTTCTCTGTCATTCAATGTCCTAAGCCCATATTCTCCTGTAACTTTTCCTTCTACTCCCTCCCCTAAAACTGCATTCCAGTCCACCATGACTATCAGATTTTCATCTCTCTTTACGTAGTGTACTACCTATTCAATATCCTCATACACTTACTCTCTTCAGCTTGCAACGTCGGCATGTATACCTGAACTATCGTTGCCGGTGTTGGTTCGCAGTCGATTCTGATACGAATAACTCTGTCACTGAACTGTTCACAGTAACACACTCTCTGCCTTACCTCACTATTCATAACGAATCCTACTCCCATTATATCATTTTCTGCTGCTATTGATATTACTCTGTACTCACCTGACCAGAAATATTTGCCTTCTTTTCATTTCACTTCACTGGTGCCTATTTTATTTAGATTGAGCCTCTGCATTTTCCTTTTCACATTTTCTAACTTCCCTACCACGTTAAAGCTTCTGACATCCTACGCCCCCACTCGTAGAACGTTATCCTTTTATTGATTAATCAATTTTTTCTCATGGTCACCGTGCCATTAGCAGTCCCCCTCCGGAGATCCGAATGGTTTCCTACCCTAAGGACTAGAGAGAAGTTCTATCCGCTCCTCTTTCCTCTTTGACAAAACACAGTCCTAAATTTTTCCACAGTCGGTTCCGAAGACGTTTTCCACCAATTGTGCTTCGGATAACATTCGAGAATGAACACGCTATGTTTTATCGTGAGTAACATTTCATGTTTCTTTCAACTGGTCATTAAACACGTCTGTTGCTCTCACCCACTCGTACGTAATGACCCAGCGAAGTACTCGGACCCGAGCAAGCGGAAGATCCTCTAATACAGACTAGTGACAGCGGCCGACTGGTGCAACGAAATCACGGTTTCCAGTATTTTATGTGACGGTCAGTTCTCCCGTTCATCAACAAGGGGCACCTCTACGCCAGTCTTACAAATATTTTTCGGGTCATTTTTTATTTTTCACCCTGTATTTTCTATCTTAATTCATCTGTTCTGCTCCTATTCGTATACTTATAGTTTTTATGAGCTCCATTTCCATCATTTCTGTTTTCAATTTTACCTCAAGCTGATGTTTATACGTATCCTTCGACATAAATACTTGTTGGTTTTTAATGTTGCATTACAGTGCGTGATAGCATTATCGACGTAGTTCTGTTATTGACAAACTTTTTTCTTTGTTATAATGACCTCTATTCAGTTACATTGTAGTTCTTTCCCTCTTATTACCTACTCTGTCTAGTGCAACATATGCGAAAACGAATATATATATTTTCGCGAAGTTTCAGATTCCAACGTTCTCCTACTAACGCAAAAAAAAAAAAAAAAAAAAAAATTCACGCCCACCTACGAAGGGAGATGTGATCATTGTAGTAAAATAAGAGAAATCAGTTTTCGTTTTTCCCGCACGCAGTTAGATAGTGGAAAGGCAGAGAAATAGCCTGAAAGTGGTTCGATGAATCCTCTGCCCCGCACTTGAGAGTTACAGGGTAAATATGTACATGTAGATATAGATAATTGTACTGCTATTACAATCGTATTATCGGGCTGTGGATGCTGTGATAATCGGCTACACAGTGAATGCGTGAACTGACGAACATTTCAGGAAAATAACATCACGGCAGACTTTATCAGCGGCACACAATATCTTGCTTCAATTTCGTTTAGCTTCGAAAGTGTACATAACTCGAAATTATACTCAATATTCGACCACCCTCATTCACTATTAACTAGCTGTCTCACGTGACGTGCACGTCATTATTATTTTATAAACAATTCAAGATATCGATTAACAGCTTTCGGAATAACTGCAGTATGTCATTTGATTTCCAGTTAATATTGATACAATTATGGCTCCCTTCGTTTTCTTTCGTTCTTTCATATCTAAAATTCTTTAAACTTCATACGACAACTCTTGATGTACCTGTGTAAGTAAAAGAAAGTGAAACTGTCAGCAGACTTCTTGAAGCCTTGTGATTCAGATTTGACATGTGATCCCACAGATTGCTAACCTCAAGGTAGGAGTTTAAGAGAAATGGTTGTTGTCGCAATTACTTTGAGAGGCCTTGTTAAGAGCATAACTGTGAAGTGAGAGCAGATGAAAATGAAGTTGTATTCTCGGACAAAAACGGAACAGGCAATAACGTGAAAAAACAGAACGTTCGACTGCCTGGAGCGAACAGTCCTCTGTCAATAGCAATAAAATGTCAATAAAAATGTTATGGGCGTTGTAGAAACACAAGAACTTGAATTTCGAAATATCTGTGAAAGCAGGGCTGTGGTTTGGACTGATATGCTGTCTAAGATAATCAATTTGTAAAGTCGTCAAACCGCATTGGTCTATTTTCAATATCTACGAGATGTTAAAGATATTTTCGAACAATAGAACATGGTGAAATGAAGAAAATAAGTCTCACGAATCATTTCATGAAATGTGAGACAGACAATAGAACATTTAACTTGCTTCTACTACAATATAATAGGACGCCGAAACATAGTTACCAACTATTAGTTACAGTTAAGAACACGTGTCATGTGAATTAAACGCGAAGACAAATGCGCCTTTCATCGTGCATCTTATATTTATCATTAGCACGCATGTTGTTGTTACACTCTGCTAGCCACAAAGAACTGTAGTAACCATAAACGGCTACAACATACAACATTTAAATACAATCAGATTTAGGCTCATATGAAATTAATCTTCACTGCGTATACAAGACCATCTTAATCACTTGACTGTAAAGAACTTAAAACAACACGGTTACTTTACTATAGTGACCTTAGAACAACAAGATGAACTATGTACCTTAAACTGATGCGAATACCGACTGAATATTTCTGGAGTCCCTGCAAATAAACTATAGAACTTCTCTACGCGATTTCTTCAACTGGGAAGCTCTTACGTTTATCAAAACAAAGCAGCAACGTGTACTACACCATGTGCAACACAGAGGACTACTGTTATCCCTAAAAACGAAGATAATCCATCATTTCACTAAGACAGAAGCCTTTCTTTCGAATCTTGATGAGAAACTGAGAGGATGCATTACCCGACTGTGTCATTTCGGTGTGTAACTATCCACTGTAGTTCTTCATCTATCATCGGAAGACTTTGAAATTTGAAACCCAGTTGAAGTATTTAACGAAGCGATTGGCGAAGAAAGCTTGACGCGCAATTTCCCGCGGATTAACCAATAGTATTCCACAATAAATCACGGTATCAATCGTTCAAACTGCTTTCGAAGAGACACGCAATGGTAGGTTATGTATTTTACATGTAAGACTACCTCTATGTACCCATTCGCAGCCCAGAGGAGCAGGGAATTTCGGTCGTAAAATGTGTACATTTCACTATGATTGGATGTGTACTTAGAATACATATCGACTGTTCATGCTCGATTTACAAGAGTGACAACGAAGCATCCAGATAACTATTCGTAATTCCAAAGCCAGGATGATTAATGTGCTTAGTTCTTCTTCCTTACAATCCTTGTGATCAGGAAATACGCGATGTTGAGCACCATGCGAATACTTTGTTCATCAAAGTTTTGAGAAATGTTGATCACCGTCACTTAATTTTCGTTTACTGCTACTTTTTCCTACAAGTGGTTACTTGACACTTGTCGTCATGTATGTTGGCCTCAAACTGCTATGCGACTGCGTTAGAAAATTTATTTATGCGTAAAAGTGCTAGTACACAACCTTCTGTTATCGTAACTGTTCGCTTGATGATCATATCTGGTCTTATTTCTGTTTCTCAATTACCTGTCTACCATGAGTGATAGTCGAATTAGCCACTGGACGGCGTGGAATATTGATACTGCACGACACGTACTTTCAGCGTACCCTAAAATGTGTTCGGGACTTATGTGGAGGGTTGCTCTTGAAGTGTAAAATTTCGACTTCGAAACTCACGTCTCTCACTTTAAATCTCTTGTGGTCTCAGGGTATAGACAGTAGTTGGATATAGGACAGTCGTCAGCAAGCGCCACAGGCAGAGGAGCAACTTCTAGATAGATCGTGGGGACTCAGAGAGTTTAGTTGTTAGGCCAAGAGGGACTGCCATCGGTAAGCTCGAAGAGACAGTATCTTTTGTACAGACCGTGAGTGCAATGGCTGCGAAGCGCAGAGATATCAGTTCGAATCCCACACCAGTAGACAATTCTGATCCATCAAAAGCCTCACTTCAGCGCGCATTCCGCTGCCCGTTGAGAGACGCTTTCTGAACATAATCCGTGGTTTATAAGTGACTATTAGCCGAAAGAGCGACAGATACCGGCATGAAGGATGGAGCTTTGATCCGCCAAGTGGCTGACTGGTTGCCAGCGCTGTGACGTCACAGGCGCTGCCGCTGTGCGCGCCCGCCCTTCCGCCACTGTCAGCGCTGTGTCGCCGCCGCCAGCGTGTATCAAAGGCACGCCGCCGCTTTCCGATCGGAAGCGGGGGCGGTATCGTGCCACCCCCAGCCGACGGCCGCAGTGTTTACCCAGCGTGAAATTAGGTGCCCCATGTTTGTGTTTGCCTCCAGTTCATCCGTTCGCCGCTCCACGCGAGCATCGCCGCAGTAAAATCGTGTTTCCCACGAGCGCCTGCCCCCACCTTTCACCGCCGCTCAGGAGGGAGGGGGTGGTAACGCACGCCCCATTCCGGCACTCCACTGCTCTCTCCTGTTGGGAGTCTCTCGGGCGATTTAGCTGAAACAACAAATTTTCGGCGGGTCATCAGATACCCTTCCCTGAAAGAGGCCAAGTGGATGGCGATGTACTATTTTATTTTCGAGCCTTCTTCATCTCACCCTATCTTTTCTCGGCGTATATTCTATTTCGCCATACTTAAATGAAACAAAAAAAAAAATTTGATCGCGTTAACAACAAATTTGCTGAACCGCTCGTACCAGTATCCTTTAAAGTAACTATACACCACAGTCAGAATAAGGCATTAATAATACCTGACATTATCCGGAAATGAGAAAGGCGACCTTATAAATCCTTTAAATTTTTTAAAATATTTTAATAATCATCGAGTCCACAAATAATATACAACAACTCGATCTTTAAATTCTTACGTGATCCAAGTTCAGACCGGAGTGAGCCAGATACGTTTTTATCCCTGTTTATTTATCAACATTTAGTTTTGGATGTTCATACAACCGAAACAACTTATACGTTGTATATTATTTGACTGAAACTAGTTAGGTGTTGTACATTATTTGCGGTCTAGACAATTATTTTGAATATATATATATATATATATATATATATATATATATATATATATATATATATATATATATATCATTTTCTAAAGATCTTATAATATTGCTTCTCTCATTTCCTGATAATTTGATTCACCTCGTCAAACATTTGTAGATGTCAATAAGCTACTCAAAATAGCAGAGATGGTTATATGAACAACCGAAATTAGTAACACCTTGTATACTATCTGTAGTGTAGACGACTATAAAAAATTGTATAAATATTTTTTTTTAATTTTTAAAAAATAACGCACTTTTGTCTGCGCATGCAATATGGCTTCGGCAGAAACAGCTTGGTTTTTCCGCACTGGATACCGTCACATGCTGCCCGTTAGCGTCCAATACTGGGTTTGCTTAGTTGCTTGGTATCAGTCTACTTTCCTGTGTACTGTCTCAATTGTTTTAGGACTTACTGTCGCATAAAATTAACACGCCGCACACACAAACAATATAAACGATTTTTACTTTACTGGCCGCAAGCTTTTCTTTAACAGGCAGTGGCAACTGGCATTCCAGGTAGCAGAGCGACATGAGAACGGTGGACAGAAAAGAAAGGATGGCCAAGCCCATTCCCTGACTGGTTGTTGCTACTACAGCTGCCATGTAAACAAGCAGCCATCAATCAGTTTGATATTCTGAGCCAGTTATAGACTGCCTACTTCGAATTTAATGCTATTCACAGTACAAATTACGTCTTCATATTGGGCACCGCTTTAATTTTACGTTCCCCCTGTTGTGTCCTCATTTGGTGACAGTAATTTCATTTAGTGTGCTTTTCTTCATTTTTTCTTTTTATTTCTTTTAAACAGGTACGATGCTTCGTGGTGGTTCGTATTACGTAGTGTAGCATCAAAAATGACTGTAACTGAGGCACTGAAATATACAACTGTCGATACGCTTTCAGACTTAAACTTCTGACTTTTCAGTAGCGAATCGGCAACTTGTTATTTACGATGTACTTATATATTTTCATATCTTATTATGTGATTTATTTAGCTTTGCTCATCAGACGCATCATCTGACGTTCATTGCGCTTAAGGCGAGAGCGAGATGTGGAGGTTCATAGCATCGCAGCAAAGTGCTGTGTTGACGATGTTGCCGGATGGTGTCTTCAAGCTATGACGTGTTGCCACCAGTGCTACGAAATTATTTTGATGTTCGTGTTAGCCGAACGCGGTGGCCGAGCGGTTCTAGGCTGCCGCGATCGCAGGTACGAATCCTGCCTCGGTCAGGTTAGTTAGGTTTAAGTAGCTCTAAGTCTAGGGGACTGATGACCTCAGATGTTAAGTTCCATAGTGCTTAGAGCCCTTTGAACCCTGTTTGTTCGTGTTAGATGAGTGAAACTAGTGAATTAAATGAAATAACATGCCTCCTGGGCTGTGTTCTGTACAATAATTACAACGTTCGCTGGATTCCCGGCAGTCGACGCCAGCGTTTGAAAAGTTGAAAAGGCAAAATAACACGAAAGTAGGTACAAGAAGAAGTTTTAATAATTACTGTAGCCTGAATCGACTTCACAAAAAACCGAAATGTCAAATACTCTAACGCAGAATATAGGAAAAATATTTTCAACCCATTCAAAACGCTTCAGCATTTTAAAACTGAAACGACCTCAAGACGAGGCGATGAACATTTGCTGAAACGCGTCAGAGGTCGTCTAGTTGTGCCTACGCAAGAAATCCTGAAGTAAACTATTCTCTAACAACGTCTATTTAAACGACACACATATTATCGCCGAGACAGATTTTCCCCTGTGGAAAAGAAAATTATGAAAGTCATTTCAGCTGAAAATAACAGAGTGCTAACAGAAAATGCAGTTGAATTGGTTGGCATTTATTAATTAGTCTGTTGGTGGCAGGACTTCTGATATTCCACACCGAAAACTAACACCAGTGACAGTGTACGATGACAGAAACTAAAACATTTCAGTAAATATGGGTCCGCTATTGAGCGGTTCGCGAAACATTGAGTTTGTTGCTCAGCTCCAAGCCTTTAGTTCACATGCTTTATTCCGTGAGAATGCTCTTATTGCAAAGGGAAAACTAATCAGTTTGTAGTATCTTGAATCTATGTTGTGTACTATAACAACCGATGTGAAGGTACCGTTGGAATAAATTTCTGTGTTATTTGAATAAAAAGATTACTCTGTCGATTGTAGTCCACATTATTATCCTAAGCGGTATTTTCTTAATGTTTTCCTTTAATCGTGCACTCGCCCTCTGGTGGTTAGGTAGCAACACATTTACGCTTGCTGGCGATTAATTTCTTATTATTATTACCCGAGCCGCAGAGACTTTGCAGTATGAGAAACATAACAGAATACTGTACGTTAGTAATCTTCTGAAAACTTTTATTTATTTGCCAATTTCGCTAAGACATTAGTGGGTTACTAGATTCGGTGATATAAATTGCCACCTACAGACGTATAAAAGAAAAATGTCAAGGTTACAGGCTTAAGGCAATAAAAAGATGCAGTAGGGCAAACAAAAAAAGGTTTCTTGTAATTGTAGTTACACTAGCACCATTATCACAAGACATACGGGTGCTTTTCCTTATCCAAGAGATTATACGCCTAGCTAACGATACCATACCCTACACAGACAGAATGTTGTACACTTTGGAATTTATTTTCTTATTGCTCACTTTGTCTTTACTATTATACGTATAGTTAACGACATACTGTTGCTTCTTCGCGTATCAAATCAACGTTCTCCATTTTTCATGGATTTTCGTCTTTCCTATTAGCACTCATTTGACACTTGATTTAGGACCTACACTTCGAGCTACGGAGCTACGGAGCAGATTATTAGTATACCACAAGATTGGATGTTACATCGTGGTATTAATAAAATATTCCCAATTTGTATATCGTATGTCGCAGGGCTTGTAAGAATAATAGTAACACTATAATTTTAATAGTAGGTAATGATATGTATGTAACTTAAAAATCCAGAAGTAAATAACAGATAATGTTAAGATTGTTGATTAAAAATAATGTTTTCTGTTCATGTCCATTATTTCATGATGCGAAAAAAAGTAACACTACATTTGTATCGAATAGTATGCCGGTAAGTGTAATTTCGGGGAACTTCCCTCATATAGCAAGCCACACTGTATATTTACAGAAATTGTGTAAACCAACTACAGTTTTATTTATACAGTGGTAGATCGTTGGTGCAAAGATGTGAATTTAATAAATAAAACTATATTTTATATGTATTCTGAGACTAGTACATTTTTTTAAAAAAAACCTTTATGCAAGAAATGAATTTAATAGTGCTATCTAACATTAGGTGATGGCTTGTTTTACAGCTTCCTGTTATATAACTGTCAATTTTTGTCATCCTTCGCTTGCAGCGAGACAGACCAATAAGATCAAATCCTATTTGTCTTTTCCGTAAATGCTGACTGTGTAGTTTTCCTCTAGAGGCGTTTCTATTATACACCTTTTATTACGCAAAAAATAATTTTTCAGTGATTATTTCTATGACTGTTTCTCCCTTACGTACAGTTTGTGTAGTTTTGCCGTTATGATTACTTGGTGCATAGTACATAATGTTAAATTACGTTTTTTAACTCTATTTAATTGAAAAATGAGGCCCTGCTATATTATTTCTAATTGACGTCATGCATTGCCGCCATCTGGTGTTACCTCCCAGCACGTAGCTGTTACGCTGTATTATAGCTCTAGTGGTCAGTTATTCTATCGTAGGCACCATGGCAGTAAACCACGAAACGACATTATGTAGCTTGTATTTGTTTTGTTCGTGCTATTCAAATTCTAAGTTGTACAAACATGCTGGTTGCACATTTGGTATGTTATTGTATTGCTTCGACTTTCTTGTGGTATGTTTTTATTTAATTTTGCTTATCAGAAGTATTTCGACGCGCAAGTCGCCGAAGTGGCGTCAAATCGAAAGACTGGAACCCGGCGAACGGTCTACCCGACGCGAGGCCCTAGTCCTCCTACATTTACATTTATTTTATCAGAAGTATTTATTATGATATTTTGACTTTGGACTGAATTTGTCGATGTGAATAGAATTCCATGAGATTTATTATCTTACAGCACAGTCTATGTTCTTCTTGTGATAGAGTGGCTTAAATCGCTCT